>NC_056749.1:279014234-279106734 GCF_019279795.1 Protopterus annectens
TTGATTGAATCAGGAGGACAATTTCAAAACAAATTTAAAGAGGGCCTTAGTGGTCATTAGCCTAGTAGACAACTGTGAACCTATGACCCCATGCAGTCAGTGATTTGTTATACTACGAGCAGCGGTTACTTTGGTAATTGGATCAGGTGACATATATGATTCATTCGCTAATTTAAATGGTTTTTAGCATGAAAATTCTACAGTTTGATGTAGTCCTTGAAAGAAAAAAAACACATTGTGGTTTCATTTTTGTTTTATTAAAGTTCTTTTTATGGAGCCTTTATTATGTGTGCTCATGTGTTTTACTTTTAAATAATATGTAGCTCCTGTCTCCTTTTTGCAGTACGATAAGTGTTATGCATACAGATTTTTAAACAACTGTTTACTGAGCACATGCCACCCCCTTCAACCCCCTAACATTTATAGTATATACTGGGGACTCACATGTACAGAGAAGGGAGATGAAACTGTAGCCCCTTCACTCTTCTTTTTCTAACATCCGAGGGGCAGTATTATAATAAGGCAGTGTTGAGAATGAAGTCTCCTAAATGTCATAATATGGCAGGTGTTCCACCTCCACTCCCCACGAAAAAATAAAGAAGAAAATTCAATGTTATTTGGTCCACATTTTTTTTTTTTTTTTTTTTTATTCTGCAGCAGTGACATGATTTTTATGTTTGTAATAGGAATTGATCATATGGAGTACAGTAATATAAACCAATATATTGGCAAACATTCATTTGAAACTTATTCTCTGTTTTGCTCTGTGTTAGAGTTTTCATAGTGTTGAGACTTTGCTTTGTGGTCTATTGATATGCCACTGTTTTGTTTTATTTTTCTATATCCCACCACCACCACCTGCTAATCATCAGTCTCTTCTCTAACTAGAATAGACTAGAGTTTTTTTTTTTTTTTTTGTGGGGAGGATGGAGTGCTACCATATCCATAAAGGTGAGAGCTGTCTGCGGGGAGTCGTCATTCTGGCAGCCGCTGAGAAGGTAGTAGTCTTCGCAGCATCCATGCTATGAGAGTATTATCTTTTATTTAGCCTGTCTCTACCCCAGGTAGTGATGTAGGCACTTGTATCACTGCAAGAGCCACCTACCCCTACCTCAGGTGCATGTGTGTTGCTCCATCCTTATTTCATAAAGACTACCATTAATGCCTTGGGTGATCATATCCATGCCAG
The DNA here is from genome assembly GCF_019279795.1 of Protopterus annectens. Taxonomy (NCBI): domain Eukaryota; kingdom Metazoa; phylum Chordata; order Ceratodontiformes; family Protopteridae; genus Protopterus; species Protopterus annectens. Next base: position 279,015,424 of record NC_056749.1, read on the forward strand.
CTTGCAGTCTGACCCCTAATTTTAACCCACCACTGCCCCATACCAAAGGCTAGGCCATCTGTTGGAGCAGTGAATGCAGTTGGACTAAAGCCTACCAACCCTCCCAGCAAGATGGGCTTGCCACTACACTCATGACTGCTCTGTAAGCACTCAAGCTGCTGGATAAATTTAACTTGCCAGACCACAGTTGCGGAATTGTTCCTCTCCGTCACTGGCCATAGTCATTATGCCACTGTGCACTAATCAACATGTTGTATGACAGCATCTCATGGCACTAAGCATTGGTTGTTGATAAGCTTTCACTGTTCCTTGTATGGGAATATCTACTGTAGGCTGTGTTGAGTACTCATTGGGCCCACTGTGCCCATTCATAGGTGATTACTTTCTACTCAAGAGCCATTTTAAGCCTTGCCAAGGTTGCCCAAAAGTTGCCAGAATATTGCTGATGTATCAGTACCGCAAGGAATTTTATAAGTTATGATATAATCTAGAACACATCAAGCATTCACAGGTTGGCTGTCTCCGTGAGGTGTCAGTGAGGAATACATTTGTAAAATCTCATCCTCTGGTCAAATATACATTTAAATATGGGTAAGGAAGAGCTTTGCTTCACATGGATGGAAGCGTGTTCCAAAGAATGGGTAATCTGTGCGATGCATACCTGTCCCTGCAGCATACCTTGTTTATGTTGCAAATGAGGATTAGGTCCTTAGAATGGGTATTTCTGATGCTATTTGTTTGGCAGATGTGCAACAAATCTATCAATGTGGAACCAGAGGATGACTTGTAGGTTAGAGATAGATCGCTGCTTAGCAGTCTGTAGGCAAATGAGTACAGGGATTGTGCTTTGAGACAATGCATATGGAACCTGTTTTTTTCTCACTGTATTCCTTTGTGAGGAACTACTGTGGTCTCTCAAGCTGTTTCAAGTGCCTTTTCAGGTACATGTCGAAGAGTGTGTTGCAGTTAATGATTAGCCAAATGAGACCACTTCAAAGTGCATTGACTGACCTATGCTACATAGTAATTTCACCTTCTGTGTATTTGAACCATCCTCTGGTGCTAAGCACTGTCTGAGAAGTCTGCAGTCACGGCTTAAACAACCAAACTAAATCACAGACAACACCAAACATAGTGTCTCCAGCACACTTCTTTATTATAAATTGGTTAGCACATTCATCTCAAGCAGGGCTTCTTCATAACAAATCTTAAAAAAACACTCATTTTTAACACAATTTAAAATTACATGATTCAAAATGTCCAGTCAACAACATGCCACCATAGTAACAGAAAATGACTTTAAAAATGCATCCACACTCACTCAATCTTTCTTAGCCCCTGCAAAACTCTAATTAAATACTACAACTCATTCAATATTAAATATTGTTTAGATATTTACACATATAAATTAACTACTAGTATCTTAAAATATTTAATCATGGATGGTTAAACATAAGTTTACGCTATTTTAATAAATACTATATATAAATGTGTATAAATACATAGATATAATAAAAAATGTGAGTAGACTAATATATCTAAAAAACATCATAATCAGAAATCATCATTAACCTCCTTTGTCCCATTTTCTACATGAGGTCGGGGCAACAACACTGTACGACATGACAACAATTTGTATTGCTTTATCCCTTTCCATTTACTTAGTTTTATTTTCTTTAATTTAACTATATATTTAAGTTTCATGACCACATTATGTTGTGTAGTTATCTGTGTGTTGCATCTGTTCATACTTGCTTGCCTGCTTTATGGCTTTGTAGAGTCCCAGAGTTGGTTCTTAAGGTCTCATTTTCATTACCAAAACATTGCAGTATGTATCTTCTGGTGGTGTAGTTTTTATAATGTGATTTGTATTATTATATAGCATAACAGTTGAGTATACCATGTGCTTGTAATTGTTTAGTTTATTCTGAATAGATGCTGGTAGTAGGTCACTATAACTCTGTAACTTAACTAGTAAGTTGAAAGCTACATTTAGACTGGTTATGTGAGTCACATACTTTAACACACACTGTGTAATGATGATGATCAGCTCCATGAGGGGGGGTCTTGCATAAGATTACTTGATTCATTCACACTAATGCAGTCATGCTACAGTGATTACTGCCTTGCTATATTTTGAAGCAGATAGTGCATAAAGACTTTCTGTATTCAATTAGGAAATTATATTTTTATTTAATTTATTATCATAATCAAAAAAAGGCAGAAAAACGTACACTGAACTGTTTAAATACAGTGGTGTATAATAACATGACACTATAAAATATTCACTACTCATAAGCGAAATGTTTATTCTGCACATCCATGTATGAGTACACTTAAATATAGATTGTATACAGTGTAGCAAAATAAAGAGGTAACATTCATAGACAACATTGAGCTAATGTTTGCTTGGATTAGAAATGTCATCATAGTACACTTAGGACGGAAATGTAAAGGCATCATGAGACACGGCATATTTATGTTTCTGCATTTGTAAAGCAGATATACCAGAAGTATCTAAATTTATGCACCATAATCAATCTGTCTTTCACATCATACAGGTCAAGTTAGATATAGCATATGTGTTAATGTATTCTACATTGTATTTCTTCATAATGTGTGTTCATACAGCAGGCAGTTCCTGATTATATGCATTACACAGTCAGGCCTAAGTATTTTTCTTATGCACAACTGTGCATATTTACTTGTATGTTCCAGATGTCCATCATAAGGTCAGTTTTTGCAGTAGCCTAAGGTATATAGGATGTTCTGCCAAAACCTGTACCAGCTGGCTAGCTTCCAGTGCTTTAGGGCATCTCCCACACAACCTTGACACTGTACAGCTCAAGGTAAGCAGTATAAAGTCAGTCCCTAGAGTGCGAAAATGTCAGAGCTTTCTTACTCAATAAACAAAGGCTTATCCCCTGCTAGATAGGAATAGAATAATAAAAAATCCTACCCTTTGGCATAGAAAAGAGGGGAATGAAGGCAAGGTTTGTCTGCTGCAACAGTGATCTATTCACTTCTGCTGCAATGTTAAGTTTACTTACACAAATGCACTATGTACATCATTAGATTACTATTGAAGTAGTCTAAGCTGTAAGGGGTAAATACTACACCTAAAAAAAAGGGAGGAAGAAGGATAAGAATCCAGCATCCGCTGGAGAATAGTCCTAGCAAAGGCTGCTCTGGACCTAGAAAAGGAGTCTAATTTGTATTGCTTGGTAAAGCCGTGCACATATGACCAAGTTGCTGCCTCTACCTTATTTCTAGTGTCCACTGCTTTGCAAAAAGCCACAGAAGTAAACAAGGCTCTGGTATAGTGAGCTCTGACTTTGCCTCAAAGTGTCTTGTTATGGTGAGAATATCAAAAAGCAGCAGCATGAAACAGCCATTTAAAATTGTCTGTTTTGACATTGCAAGGTTAATAGTCCTATTTTGTTGTTGGGAGGCTGATATTTGTTACAAGAAGGCCTGTGAGAAGGGAGTGTTGTCAGCTTTTCTAAATACTTTTTAGACTCTTCATACCTCATTCCCTACAGCTGCAAGAAACATTTTTGTATTAGTGAAGAGTTTGATCCTATTCTCAATTCCCTCAGATATGCCCAAATAGAAATTGAAGACAGATTTCCTTCCTCCTGGCATGTCTGTCTTAATACAGCCCTCTGCATCGTACTATTCATCCAAGCAGTAATCCACTTTGTCAGTCTTGTTCTTATAACTCCGAAACCCTCAGTTTTCTTATCAACTATCTGTGCGGAAATGAGACAGAAGCTTTGCTGATTAGGTTTGACGGACAGCTTTTTCTGACCATGTACCTGTAGCAGTTGTTGTTATGTAAATTGTCTTCCCGAATGATACCCAGCTTCTCATCTTTATTTACTTATCACCTAGGAATGTATACAGCTGCGGGCTCAGGAATAGTAATTTCACTAATTTTACACAGTTCACACAAGTGCAATATAAATAATGAATGTCCATATTGAATGTGCAATTCTGACTGTCCTTATCTGTACCCTAAGAGAAATCCAAGAGAGTACAATGTACACTGTGCAACATCTATATATTGTTCTATTTATATTTTTATGTCTTGCTTTTCCTGTGATGTCAAATTACTTTTTTACTAAAATATTTTTCTGTATGTATGTCTTTGCACTAGATATGAAGCAGCGCAATTTTGTTTGGCTACACTGTGGTGTAGATTTGAATGACAATAATGTTTACTTTGATTTGACTCTGATTTTATTTGTCTGGTTGATAATTCTTCAGATATAGGTAAAAAAAAAACTGGAACCATATATATAGTTCTGTAAATGAGATCTCTGGAGCATTACAGGAATCAGTTTCAGTGATTCTTAGGTAGGCTGTATTTCAAGACCTTATTGACGTACCAGTATGGAACCTGACAAAACCCAGAAGAGTGCAAACAGCACAGTAGGAATCAGGGCAGTTGTAAAAGGCAGGAATACTGGGGTTTATCATAGTGCAAATACAAACCTATAGTTGTGCAAAGGAATTAAGTTGTGAAAAGTATTTTATCTTAAAACAATAAGAGTAGTAAAGGCAGATTGTTTAGAGTTTCTATAAAATCTGGAGAAAAAAAACATAAATAAGTGATGTACACTTAATTACAGCCTAGACTGATCTACCACACTGCAGTTTAAAAGGCAGCTGCATCAAAAGCAATGAACAGGTTCTGCACTATCTTACAGCTGAATGTGCTCTAGTCTGCATGCAGTTTGAAATTTAAAAAGTCTTGCATTCTCTTATTGTATAATATTTTTGTTTTCCTTATGAAGAAATAACATCTAAATGAGAATTGGGGGGGATAGCTTAAAGTAATCTACTGTCTTAATTCAAAACAGTTGAATAGTGCAACAATATGCTATTAAGTTCCACAACAGCCTGTTTTTTATCTGAAAAGTAGACTAATTAGAACACAGATGAAGTTGCATTCAATTTACTAGAACTAATGAAACATGCAAGGAATGCTACATATCTCAACGGACATGAATAAGACTAGATAAATACTTTTCTGCAATTAGAAGATACTTATATAGTTTCTGTACATTATATCACTCAGAGTAACAAGGTACTGTACTGATAAGTACTTCAGATTTATTATGACAAGTAACACGTTATTTTTTGCATGACAGATGAATAATCAGAGTTTTAATGGGAGTTGGCAGCTTTAAAGCAACAAAATGCACATCTACTTAATCATCTACAGTGCAATAAGGAGAGACATTTACAGAAAGAAGTCTCCACTAAACATATGGAATTTAAAATAAAATGAAAACAGAACATCATCACTACTGATAGTATTTGTAAGAATCAGAGTCTGCGCAAATAAGCATTGAAGTAGGATTTGTATTTTGGGATTACAAAAGCAGGAAGAGGGCTAGATGAAAGGGGGACATCAAGCAAAGAGGTGGATTGTGTGGGAGAAGATCTGCAACAGTCAGGCATGAGTGTTGAAGCCAGAAGAGTAAGTAGCATTAAATCAAGAGAGATGGTAACCTCATTTAGAAAAGGGAAAAATGGGGTTGATGATGATGAAGAGCATTTTAAAAAGGGAAACTTCTATTAAAATAGTTATGCAATATTCTAGAACTACACAAGGTGACCCAGAAGTTTCCTGATGCCACTCATTCACAACAGAGGAATGATAAGAAAATAATATGCACATTATAAAATCCGCGGTGCTACAGTGATAGCATTGTTGCCTCACAGCAGTTGGTTCTCCTGTTAATTTCTCGGCTGGAGTGCCTTCTGTGCGGAGTCTGCATGTCCTCCCCGCGATCGGGTGGCCTCCGAAAGACATGCGTGAATGGGCGTGCCTTCGCTGAAAGTTGGACGTCAGGCTGGCAACTCGGCACCATAAAAAATCGACTGCCAATCATTAGCAGACCAGAGTTCCACTGTGTCGACCCCTAACTGGGAAATGCCGAAAAGACAAACAACAACATCATTTGCCACTAAAAAAGTACAGACTATCTGCAGCAATAATTAGTAAAAATGAAAAAAAACAGGATCCGTTTCTGGTTAAATGTTTCCTTTTTAATGTCCAAGAAAATGTCACAAAGTGAACAGACATCAGTTTTGGTGAAGGTTTGGAGCTAGATGATGAAACTGAGACTGAAATAGTAAATAAAAATAATTCCCCATAAACTTAATTTTGAATGCATGATCTATACACCACAAGAATTTTATTTGCAAGCTGATGAAGTTTTGAATGATTATATACTGGAAAGTATGAAATCTAAATACAGAGCAGGAGATCTGGCAATTCAAGAACTGCTTGACTTCTCAAACATTCTGGGAGAGTGCGAACCAGAAAAGCCTCCATGATATATTGTTGCATTGGAACAATTTAAAAAACATTCTGGGCAGCAGAAAGTGTCAGCTAATTTGATTAATCATACTGTCATATAGAATCACTTTATGCCAATATCAGAGAACCACAAATCAATTCTTCAGCTCCATGCACACTGCCAGGAAAGAACTGAATAAGTAAAGGTTGTCTTTTTAAAATTAACTTTTGCCTATGCTGTACACTGAACTAAATCATACATGGTCATCCTTCAGAAATAAGAAACATCTCTTTCTTTTTTAAGTAGACCTTTTAGTGCTTTAAAATATATTTTTTAGAAAGACAGGTGCTTGTCAAACTTCAGAAGCATTTCTGAATTAAAAAAAAAAGTAGATTAATATAGTGCAGAATTGTAGGATGTATATCAGAAAAGCAAAACCTGGGGTGGGGGACAGATGAAGCCTAGATGACCAAGTGAGAGCAGTGAATTTTGAGAGCTCCAAAAACTAGTATAATATAGGAAAATTGTATTATTTTCAAGTTTAAACCGTCACAACTCTATAGATAAACTACTAAACTACATTAATATCAATTTTGGTGGAGATGTACAAAAACTTTCCTGTCAAGTAACTTGGAGATATATTGAGTCACTGAATATGAACAACTCAAGGAATTCTCATCCAGATGCGGCTCAGAAAAATAAAACTGTAATTGATGACATCTACCTTACAGGAGCTATCTTTGAAGATGGATGGCTTTAAAATGACTTAGAAAACCTCAAATTAAATTCTCAAAAACAGACCGATACTCTTAAGTAACTTGGAGATATATTGAGTCACTGAATATGAACAACTCAAGGAATTCTCATCCAGATGCGGCTCAGAAAAATAAAACTGCAATTGATGACATCTACCTTACAGGAGCTATCTTTGAAGATGGATGGCTTTAAAATGACTTAGAAAACCTCAAATTAAATTCTCAAAAACAGACCGATGCTCTTAAGAAACTATTACAGCAACACCATTTAATGACAATATCCCAGGCTGCGTTCTACATGAACTACAGAATGAACTGGCACCTTACCTGAGTACCATGTTCAATCATAGCCTCACCTCAGGCTTTGTACCCACTGAATGGTGCACTGTGACGGTTATCCCACTCCACAAAGGGGGAGCCACGACGGACCCCGGGTACTACCGCCCCATTAGCCTGAAGAGCCTGGTCTGCAAGGCCATGGAACATATCATCGTGGAACTCATAAACAAAGACATTGGTAATCTCCAAACTCTGGATCCTACCCAGTTTGGATTTGTAAAAGGCAGATCATGTCTCCTAAACCTGATTGACTTCTTTGAGGCAGTCACCAAAGCCATAGATGAGGGTAAAATGGTTCACACAGCTTATCTAAATCTCACCAAGGCTTTCGACACCATCCCCCACTCTGGAATTATAGATAAGCTCACTAAACTAGGTATAAATCCCTATGTCACAAGATGGGTTGCCAACTGGCTCACTGACAGAACCCACACTGTGAAAGTAGCGGATTCCAAATCCGACATCAGACCAGTGACAAGTGGAGTACCACAGGGTTCAGTCCTGGGTCCTCTCCTGTTTGGTATCTACTTCTCTGAAGTGCAGGCCAACACAGAAGGTCTTTGGCTAACAAAGTTTGCAGATGACTGCAAACTAGGAGCCATAATCGAAACTCCTAACGATGTGGACAAACTACAAAAGGGCCTCACTGAGACAGATACCTGGTGTCAAAGCCATGGCCTGAAGCTCAATGCCAAAAAGTGTATTGTCATCCCCTTTGGTAAAAACTCTGTACCCATGAACTACCACATAGCTGGTAGTCTACTTAATGCCAAAAATGTGATGAGACCTTGGGACACAGGTGGACAGTAGTCTCTCCTTTGATAATCACATTGCCACAGTGGTCAGGAAATCCTTCTACGTGGCTCATCTCATCACAAAAGGATTCTCATCCAGAAAAAGAGGTCATTGTTCCCCTCTACTCATCACTCATTAGACCCATTATAGAGTACAACGCCCCTTTTGGTGTGTACCTCACAAGACATCTACAACAACTGGAAAGACCACAGAAATACCTCACAAAGAGGATTACTGGCCTCAAACAGATGCCCTATGCAGACCATCTCAAAAATCTACAGCGTTACTCCATTGCATATCGCCTACTCAGGGGCGATCTCTGCCTAACATACAAATCTATGTCAAACCCAGAGCTGTTGGACATGCTCCAATCCCAATCCCTCCGAGCTACACGCTTTAGGGACCTAAACCTTGTCACCACAATAAACAGAACATGCTGGAGGGATAGATTCCTGTCCCAGAGACTTCCCATACTCTGGAACAGACTACCTATCTATGTCAAACAAAGCTCCTCATTAGCACTCTTCAAGAAAAATCTTGATGATTGGATGGGAAATTCACCCCGGGGATCACTTCTGTGGCTCTGCTCGACAGGGGCACAGGAAAATAATTTTCTTAGGTGGCGAAAGCCAGGGTACATTTTTTGGCTAGGCTTGTATGGGCCCTAGGGTCGATAGCCTAGTACCTACCTATGAACCATACAAAACTAAATCTAGAGACTTCTCGAAACGACATTGAAAGGAGACCCAAAGAGGAAGAATTCCAAAAAGAATTTCTGCTTAAACAGAATACATGGCTGCTTAACAAAACAGATGACTTAGAAAACAAGGAAAGGAGAAACAACATAAGGATCTATGGTCTGCCTGAAAACACAGGAGGAGAAGACATTATTTCATTCTTAACAACCTGGATTCCTGAATTTTTAGACTTGAAAGCGGGACTTTCATTTGGAATTGAAAGAGCACATAGAGCACTGAGGAAACTCGCTTCTAACAAATACTCCAACTAGATCCATAGTTATAAAATTTCTTTCATTTTTGGACAAGGAAGTAATATTAAAGTCTGCTTGGAGAAAATCACCCGTAAAATACAATCAAAGCCTGATAAGGTTTGACAATGATTATGCGTCCAGAATATTAGAACAAAGGAAAAAGTCTAGCCAATAATAAAACTGTTAAAACAAAACAACACAACATTAAAGCACAGCTGGCCTTTCCAGCCAAGATAAAAATACTTTTTTGCCAATGAAATGAGAACCTTTAATGACTAGCTACTATGTTCATAAAAAACAACAACATAGTGTCTATCCCAGATGAAATGGAATGGATGGCCCCAACTCTTAAAAGAATAAAATATACAAATCCTTAGAGTGATGCTAGAAAGAAGAAACAAAAAAAATGATTCTATGATAGCTCTCCCAAAAAATAACACTTACAACTACATCTCTCAAAGTATCAACTTATATATTACATCACTTGTCATCTGTTTTTATTTAAAAAAAAAAAAAAAAAAGGAGAGATGCTTAAACAACTGAGAAACAGTATTGATTTATTCAGAATGTTCAAAGAGTCCAATAATTCTTCATAAACAAAGGTAGGTCAAGATGGGTTACTATTTCTAACGCTCTCTAGAATGTGTAAAAATCTGTTAACCAGTTTACTGTGTAATTTAATTTAATCCTGACTTGCGCTCAGGATTAACTGTAACCTGTGGAACTTGTTTAACTTGTTTACTTATGTAATCTCTGTAAATAGTCTGTTTGTAATATGTAATGCTGGTATTATGTAATGCTGTATCTGCTTACGCTTGGAGCTTTTCTTCCCGGGCCTCCACTGAAAATGGACATGCATCCAGTCAGGCTATCCTGGTCAACAAATGTAAAATAAATAAATAAAAATATTTACATTATATATAAGCCAAACAAAGCAACATATAATACAAACATAGAAGTTTCTATTCCCCTACTTGAACTCAATCAATACTTATCTTCATTTCTCATTGATTTTACTTATAATAATTTAAGTAATTAATTAACTAATTCAGCAAGGTACCATTCATCAGATGTCAGACTCAAATGTAACAAATTAGCATAATATATAATAGCAGTAACAGTGTGTTTTGAAAAAAAATGCTGTCATGGAGACTAAAGCCTTCTTCAGTTAAAGTATGATTTAGAAATGGCATGTATATCCTGGTTAAAAATTAGTAGCAAGCTCTTGGTATAAATGTCATCATTATTCTGTCTAAACATAATATTAATTATGGCAGGTATCATACCTTCGAGTGCTGTTTGATTAAGTCTGACATGGTGTATGTGGATGTAGCTGTGTCTGGCAGCTGTTATATGTTACCGTTTTCGTCTCTGAGAAGCGGCTTGTGATTGAAGTTTACTGATGCTTGTGTATTAAGAAGAGGTATTTGGTGTTTTAGTTTGGATACAGGGGAAGGCGTGGATAGGACTGTGATTTGGGATATTTTGGCAGAGAATGGTTTGTTTGTACATCTGCTGAGTGAGAGGTGGGAGGGCTGGAGGAGTGTGTTGTCTCTTGTGGTGGCTTGTTGGAAGTTTTTTTTTTTTCTGTTTGCTCTCTGTTCTTCTCCTGGCTCTGCCTCGCTGAAAGGGAGGGAATTTAGGCTTGAAGTTGCAGTGAAGTGAAGCTTTGCTTCAGGTGCATCGTGAGCCTTTGGTATGCAATATACCGACACACTAACAGAAACAGATGCTCCCAGGTTGCTATGGTAATGGAGACAAAGTGACGATAATGCTTAATGGCTCTGAGGAGCTTCCGAGATGATTCTCGGAAATGATGTTTTTGGTTTTAAAAAATATATATATATACATATATATATATATATATATATATATATATATATATATATATATATATATATATCCACATATATAATGTGTGTATATATATATATATATATATATATATATATATATATATAATGTATGTATATATATATATATATATATATATATATATATATATAATGTATGTATATATATATATATATATATATATATATATATATATATATATATATATATATATATATAGATATATATATATAAAATAAAAGGGCAGTTTTAAACCACATGTACACATATTGATGGTCTCCCAACACTTTATTTAGCTCATTAAGTTGATTCTTGATAAAAATAAAATAAATAAATAAGCGCAGTTTTATATTTAAAATGTATTTCGGTACAAACACATTAAGGACTTACATAAGGTGTCTATATTACACGATTGAAGACACTTGTCTTCGAACGCATAATAGTCGAACCCAAAACATCGAAAACAAATAACCGTGAATGGCCACGTCCGCAAATTTTTTCCTAGGGGAAAAATTTGCGAGGCCGTAAACAAACTAAACATGCTTCCCAATCCTAATCAAGTGGGGGGCCGCGCTCCTCACACCCCCCTAATTAAATATATCAACTCCGAGATTGCTCAACGTTGGGGAACAGAGCAAACTGCGAGAACGGCCAACTGAATTTTTTCCCATGGCCGTTCATGGTTTAGTGTTTGCGATGTTTTCGGTTCAACTATTATGCGTTCGAAGAACAGTGTCTTCGATCGCGTAATAGGGAACCTACATAAGAGTGGAAGTCTGACATTGTGAAAGACTAAGAGCACTTGGTCTTGTGCAGTATCCTTTGCAGTGGTCTGGGAGGTGGGCTTGCTCAGATGTGTTGGGCATATGGGGATAGCTGATTCTAGGGGTGTTTGGGGTTGCCAGGAAGTAATCAGATTTCCTTCATGGAAATATCTGTGGGAATGGAAAGTGTGTTGAGTGGTTCACTGGCAGAGTGGCCACTGCATGGAACAGGGTGGTAAAATGTAACAGGACAAATATTGGTTTGGATATTTTAAGAACAGCCTGGAAACACACCACATGAACTAGTGAATGGTATTCTGGCAAAACTGGATGGGCATTGTTGCCCGTGCTTGAAGTACTGATTTGTGTGTATGTAAGGATGGAAATATACTTATAACAAATAAGAAACTAGAAGGGTCTCATAATTTAAAGTCTGTGGACTGTATAATCATGCTTGGAAGGAGCTAATAATAAGAATAAACATTACAGCTTGTGGACTCTCAAATAACTAAGCGACAGCCAAAAAAAAAAAAAAAGCACACAATAGTTATGTAATGCATGATTTTAGTAAATCTAGACCTAAAATATATAATCGTCATATAAGATGAAGTCTGCTGAATTTAGATATTAAAGACAGTATTTAATAACATGGGCTTGTGTATAATAACACTGCTATCTTAACTTGCATAAATGACATACACTACATTGAACATCAAGGGGAAGCATGATGATTTTCTTATATAAGTAAATATGCATAACAAGTCATTTAATTGCTTTACCTTGAACTGTAATTTTTGTAACCCATCTTGACCATATATAATACCTAAGCAGTTATCAAGGTAACTAATGTTTTATACATGACATCAAACTGACAAAGTTTTTCAAGAGAAACAATAGAAGCCTGAACTTGAAATGTCACAGAATGTAACAATCATATTCTGAACCAATGGTATTAAATTGACAATCACTCAGTTTAACCTTTGCTGATTATACAAAATATAATGTTGCCATTTAAATCTAAAAACTTTCAGTATATGCCGTAAAATGGCAATTTATGAATATGGAAAGGGAACTTGTAATCATTAATCACAATAAGTGAATTTGTTGTTTTTAACCTATAATTTCACTCATTTTATAATAAGAAATGACAGTTATGAAAATACGTATGTCTAGGAAAATGGGGGGGAAGCGGGATGCACTGATAATTAAAATGCACTAACTTTCATCAATGTTCACATAAAACAAACTTGATGCTTTAAGTTAGCACAAACAAAGTGATTACTTAAATGCTGGCAAACAATGAAATATAACTTCTGATATAGCTAGTAAAATATATTGTATTATAAACATTAGGTATAAATAATATTACAATCTATTTATATTAAGTAATAAGTTTTGAAAGACTTCATCAATAAGGGTGAATATGTTAAATAACTGTGTTGTAATCTTTTACTGAGGTTTTATATATGGTGCATCCTACTTTACTATGATTTAATTGCTTGTCATCTATCTTTCATGTAAATGTTAGTTGCTTATACAATAAGTAGACATTTATATTGTATTCAAATTCTGTCTAATCTACAATAGTACTATATCTGTTCAACATATATATATATATATATATATATATATATATATATATATATATATATATATTTTGCTTATTCCTATTACAAATATTCTCCATACGATAATTCAATTTATGGCTCTCAGATGTTCTGGATTGTCAAGGTACGAGTGATAATCTGATGGACGTAGGTTTATCCATCAGATTAGTTTCATAGTTTCATAGTATAGTACTAGGCTATCTGCACTAGAGCATTTATAAGCCTAGCCAAAGTGTATGTGGCTTTCGCCAACCCATGTAATGATACAAAAGTGTACAATTTAAATTAAATGTAGTTTACTGTGTCTCTATCTAGCAATGACACAGAGATGACCCCCAGGGTAAACCTACGATCACCCATCCATTCGTCCAGATTTCTCTTGAAGAGAGTCAGTGAGGGGCTCTGCCTAACATGGACAGTTATCCTGTTCCAGAGTGCGGGAAGCCTCTGGGTTATGAATATGTCCCTCCAGCATGTCCTATTCATATTTGTGCTGAGGTTTAGATCTTTAGCTCTCGTGGCTCTGATGGATTTGGATTTTTTGAGGTGGAGCATGTCCATTAATTCTGAATTGGACATGGCCTTGTAAGGCACAGATCACCTCTGAGCAGGCGGTATGCTACTGAATAGAGCTGGAGCTTTTTCAGTCTGACAGCATATGACATATGTTAGAGACCCTTGATCCTCTTGGTAAGGTACTTTTGGGGTCTCTCCAGCTGCTGCAGGTGCCGGGTGAGGTACATACCAAATGGGGCATTGTACTCAATCATAGGCCTGATAAGGGAGGAATATAAGGGTACAATGACATCCTTTGATCTGGATGTGAATCCCTTCATGATAAGGTGGGCAAGGTAGAAGGTCTTTCTAACCACTTTGGCGACGTGGGTGTCAAATGAGAGGTCACTGTCAACTTGGGTCCCCAGGTCTCTGATTACTTTTTCCGTACTTAATGGATTACCACCTATGTGGTAATTTGTGGGTACTTTGTTTTTTCCAAAGGGGATGACTATACATTTTTTGGCATTTATTTTAAGGCCATGACTCTGGCACCAGTCTGTTTCTGTGAGGCCCTTCTGAAGGATGCATGTGTCAGCTGGTGTGTCTACTATGGCGCCTAGATGCAGTCATCTGCGAACTTTGTCAGCCACAACCCCCCTATGTTTGCCTGCACATCTGAGAAATAAATGCCGAACAAGAGGGTTCCCAAGACAGAGCCTTGTGGGACTCCACTTGTGACTGGCTTAGAGTCTGACATAGCTCCAGCTATTCTGACTTTGTGGGTTCTGTCCTTCAGCCAGTTTGCAACACATCTTGTGACAAACGGGTTTACATTTAAGCTGTTGAGCTTGTCTATGATGCTTGAGTGGGGTATTGTGTCGAAGGCTTTAGCCAGATCCAGGTAGGCTGTATGAACTGCTTTGCCTTCATCGATGGCTCTAGTGACTGTTTCAAAAAAGTTCACCAGGTTTAAAAGACAGGATCTGCCTTTTACAAAGCCGAACTGGGTAGGGTCAATTGTCTGTAGGTCCCCGATGTCTTTGTTTATTAGTTCCATAATTATCCTTTCCATAGCTTTGCAGACCAGGCTGGTCAAGCTTATGGGGTGGTAGTTTCCAGGGTCTGTAGAGGTGCCACCTTTGTGGAGTGGGACCACTGCAGCTGTATACCAGTGTTCAGGGACTTATCCTGTAGCAAGGCTAAGATTAAACAGCATTCTTATGTGCGGGTTTAGCTCCTCTAGGAGTTCACGTAGCACGCAACCTGGGTCACCGTCAGGTCCCATGGATGCTGTATTTTTAGCTTTGCTGAGGGCAGCTCTCACCTGGACATCTGAGATTTCAGGGAGTTTGCATTCAGCTGAGATATTTCTTTCATCTTTTGGGAGAGAGGGAGGGGAGAAATTTGCACTGAACCTGTCTGCCAGTATGTTGGCAATATCTGTGGGTTCAGTGTATTTTTTGCCGTTATGAACTAACTCTGCGCATATCTGAGGGTTTTCGCCCAGGTTTTTAACATAACTGAAGAAGGCCTTGTGATTATCTTTAGTGTCCTTAGCGATTTTTCTCTCGAAGTTGGCCTTTGATGATTTTATTAGCGAACATAGTTTTTTGCTAGTGCTGATCAGGGATGCCTTCCCTTTATGGGATTTTGCTCGGTCTTGCAGTAGCTTCCTTCTCTTGTTATAAAGTTTGTTTATGGCTGGGGTCCACCAGATAGGATGCCTGCCTTTGGTGGAAAGGGTCTTGGTTTTATTTGGGATTGCATGATCCATGCATTCTTGGAAATGCCCGTAGAAAGCATTTGTGAAGGATTCAGCAGTGTGGGATGTGGTTTCCACTGGCTCAGGGGGCTTGAAGGATACCATTTCAGTCCTAAGGAGTGTAAAGTCGGCTTTTGAGAAGTTTCTCACTGTGGTCTTTTCTGCTGGGGGTGGAGGTGGGATATGAATATCTAGGTTTATTAGTTTATGGTCTGATCTCACTAGTGAGGTGTATACTTCCAGTGTTGAGCATTTTGTCCCCATGTTTGTGATGATCAGGTCAAGTATATTATTTCCCCTTGTGGGGGAGGTGACTAGTTGTTCCATCGCATTTGAGTTGATGAATTCCAGGAACCTTTGGGCTAAGGTGTTGGGGCTTGAGCAATGCACCCAGTCTCTGTTTGGGTAGTTGAAGTCTCCCAATATGATGGTATTTGGTGAGACATTCATATCCTCCAATGTCTTCAGGAAGGCTGAATGGAGTTCCTGAGATTGCAAGGGTGATCTGTAGCATGCTACAAGTTGTATAGCAGTTTTGCCTACGGTTAGTTGCACATGGATGGTCTCCGATGCTTCGTGCATTGCCACTAACCTGGAGATGTGGGTGTCTTTAATGAATATGGACACTCCCCATCCTTTTGTGGTTCGGCCCAGGTTTTGGGGCCGAAATGCATGATACGAGGTATAACCTGGTGGGGCTGGGGTGCTCTCAGGAGCCTTGAACCAGGTTTCAGTTACTGCACAGACATCGATGCTCTCCATACTGAGGAGTGCTTCGAGAGCCTACATCTTGAGATTTAGACTTCTGGCATTGAGCAGCATTACCCTTAGTTTTTTTCCTTTATTGTTTTCTAAGGTGGTGGGTTTGTCTTTTGAGCCTTGCCTAAAAAGGGCACTATGGGGGTGGCAAGAGCCTTAGCCAATATCCGGAAGCCCAGTGGTGACAGGTGCAAGCCGTCCCTTGCGAAACAGCGTGGCTTGTCCAGCATGTCATCACAAGCAGACAGACATTGGATCCCCCTAGAATAACACCAGTAATTGAGCCAATTATTACAGCTGATCATCTTGTCTTTGTATTGTGGCATCATTCTTGGTGAGGGCAAGATGCTGCTCAGGGTCAGGGTCATACCAGCCTGGGCTACATAATCAGAGAGCTCCTCTATGTCTCTTTTCATGTAGTCCAAGGAGGTACGTCTCAGGTCATTCACGCCGGCATGGACAATGACGGAGTCATATTTGTACTTGCTTTGGAGTGACCTGAGTGTTTGTGTTATGTGGCGGATCCTAGCTCCCGACAGGCAGCTCACCGTTACCCTCTCTTTGTTCAGCCTGGTAAGTGGGACGTCAGTGTGTCTGACTATAGAGTCACCTATTACTAGTGTATCAGGCATGGTGTTTTGCCTTAAGGGCTGTGATTGTTTGGCACACTGACTTTGTGTACTATGTGTTGCTTGTTGGTTTTCATTCCTTGGCTAGTGTGGATCTTAGTTTTGTTAACATTTATTAGTTTAAATTTATTTCACAAAAACATTTTTAGTATGCATGACCAAAACATTACTTTACTGGTAAACACTCAAAGTATAAAACTGATAATTTCCTTTAAAAGCTCAAACATATACTTTATAGTTCTCAGAGGAAAATGTATAATAGTCACAGTACAACAAAAATACAGTCTAAATAACCTAAGATGGATTTAACTTAATTATCTTTAAATACCAATGGCTTAAACAATCATAGCAAAAGATCAAATCTACCAAAATATTGAAAACTGAAAAAAAGCACAATTGTCTTCCTTCAAGAAATTCATTTCAGAACAAATGACAATTACAAATGGAATCCTAAGGAATATATGATATTGGCGCAATCCGCTTGTAAGACAAAGACAAAAGGGGTAACAATTTTATGGAAAACAAATGTGATTAACCTAGAAATCATTTATAAGCATGAAGATAGAAGGCCTTATGGTATTAATAATAGTTAAATATAATAACAGAATATGGACCCTAGCCAATCTATACGGGTTCCCAGGCATTGGATTAGGAACTGTTAAACACTTGAATTTCATTTTCAATATTTATAAAGGAAACTTAATATTAGGAGGGATTTTAACTGTATATCTGATATTTATGAAACTACAAATAAAAGACCACTGCGTACATCTGCTGTATCAAAAGCTCTAAACAAGTGGGTAGAATCATTTCATCTTGTAGATGGTTTCAGATTTAAAGAAGATAAATCTTTGTTGCTTTCCCATCAAGATCACAGATGTGTTACCAAAACTAGAATAGATAAATATTTGCTGCCCATGACTTACACTCTAAAATCATTCATTTCTCAATCACTCCTTGCCTTTTTTCAGACCACAATTCATTGATACTAAAACTTCAAAATGGGTACAAACCATTAATCTTTAAGTCCAGAATTCCAGCATATATAACTAAAATTAGAGTTCAGACCCTGGTTATTATCTGAATTACAGTTCTTCTTGGATATTAATTACACCACATAAATAAATAAAATAATGATATGGGACTCATTAAAAGCATACATGGTAAAACCTTAGCTTGGTATAAAAATAAAAATCAGAGAATGGGATTCTGAATTATTAGATCTACAATCCAAACTTTTGTCATTAAAAGCTGAAACAAATCAAAATGATTTGGAGATGAAAAAGAAAGAAGCACTAAACAATAACTACAACAAAATTCTAACACAGGTTCATAAAACTAGTTTAGCTTTAGAAAAACTAAAAATTAATACCTTTGCCACTTCTCCCAAATATCTACATAATTTATCCACAAGAATCAAAATACAATCAAAAGCAAATAACATTAAAATTATCTTCCATGAAAAGAATGGGAAAAATATCTTGGATATAGATGACATTCTTGATTTCTATAGAAATCAATATATGGAACATTTCCAAAAAGAAAATATACATGTTGATCAATTAAATCTAGATGAAAAATGTTCTAATATAAAAAAAAAACAGAAAAATTAAAACTAGATCTGCAAGCACCCATATCCTACAAAGAAATTACAGATACGATAAAAGAGGGTAAAACTAATAAAGCTCCAGGTTTAGATGGCATAATTATGGAAATATATAAACTTTTTCCTTTAAAGATACTATCCCTCTTCCATAAAACTCAATTAGAAATTCAGTCAAAAGCTTTAATGCCACCCTCTTGGAGATATTCCTTAATCACACCAATCCTAAAGGATAACAAATCCCCAAACTTTAAATAATGACTATAAGATATTTATGACAGTGTTAACTAATAGAATGAAAATACCACTATCCAAAACAATAAATAATAAACTGGATTTATATATCATAAGCACACATATGACAATATTAAAAGGATAATTTCTCTTACAGAGTATGTTAATAAAGAAAATAAACACTCATAATTGGCTTAAGTATAGAGAAACTTATAAACGGACTCCAAAAACTCAGAAAATGAAAAAATAAACTGCAGTCAGCAACGGAATCAGATTGACTTCCACCAAACGAACTCAAATAAAAGCCAGTCAGTATGCTGAACCATAAAATAAATAATCATTTTAATTAATGTAGAGGATTTAGTCCCGCCAATAAAACCAGAACTTGTATGATTAATTTTTATATTGACTCATTTAGGAAAATTATTAATGCAAATATAGATTTTAAAAATCTGGTTTGCTCTTTTAATACCATTCATAGTTACAAAGAGCTATCCACATAAAACAGGGGTTCCCAAAGTGTGTGCCGCTGTGTTTTGGGGAGCTGCAGCTTCCTCACAGGGGCACCACAAACTGATAAGCTTAGCTGCAAAATAAACTGCAAACAGTTCATGATTTATTTTGCAACTAAGCTTATTAGTTCACGGCGAACTAAGTCTAGACCTACACTGTAGCTTTTTAGCAGAACTGGCATCAAGTATACCAACCACAGAGCCACGGACCAGTACCGGGCCATGGAGCACTTGGAACCGGGCCGTCAGGTAAGTGAATGCCTCTGAGTGTGTGTGAGTGAATGTGTGTGTGTGAGATCGAAAGAGTGAGAGCAATGTGTGAGTGAATGCAGGAATGAATGAAGAGGTGGCTGTGTGTGTGTATGTGTGAGATTGGAAGAGTGAGAGGGATGTATGAATGAATGCATAAGTGGGTGTGTGGCATGTGGGTGTGACAGTGAGAGCAATGAGGTCTGTGTAAGTCTGGACCATACCACTGGACACATACCTCTCACCCTCTTAGATCAAGAAAACTGGACAAAGCCAAAATAGTGGGGGTACAAAGGCACAACATATGGACACTTTTAAGTACCTCACTCACAAACTTAAAAAGTTGATAGAAATGCAGGTTTTGCATTAGCATGAATTTTCTGAAGGGTATGAAGCATGAAACTCAACTGTCTCATTATTTTCTGACTTCAACCTCAATGATCTGCCAATTTGCCAGAAAACAATTTTATGAGAAAAAGACCAAAAATATGAGACAAAAATCTGGACATTCTGCAGAAATCTATACAGTTGAGAGGTATGCTGGACAGAGCCAAATTATAGGGACAGATTTTAAATATTGCTCTTATAAAATTAAAGTTAATAAGGTTGCCATTAGGTTTGCTTACCTCTCAACCATAGTAGATCAGTGTTATGCTGTTAAACAGAATGCACACTTTTTTTTTGGTAATTGTCTTTTTATTGTACTTTTGAGCTTTTCTCCCAGGTATCCTAGTCCAGCCGGACAGCCTCATTAAACAAATGTCAAATAAATAAATGAAATATGCACTTTATAAGTACAGTGGGTGGGGAGGGCTCATTAGGAAAACCTGGATTCAGCAAGGGAGCCGAGAACCGAAAAATTTTGGGAACCACTGACATAAAACATACAGAGAAATAATTCCTGGGAACATAAAGGATTTATTTGTTGGTTTCAATGTATCAAAGAACTAATAGTTCTGGATATGCAAACAATAGAAACAACATACAAAATTCCACAACAAGATTGGCTAACTATGCAAAGCATTCTGACATATTCGCAAGATTTATGCATCATAATTAGTAATTCTTAATTTAAAGAAAACCTTAACTTACGAAATACCTGTATGAAATCATATATAATGAATATGACATGCGATAATAGTATTTTGAAATTTTACAAGATATTGATAAATTATAAAACACCACCAAAATCCTCATATTGGAATTATATAACAAAAGGACACTCATTACAACTAACTGAAGAAATTAAATCAAATATTTTATTATCAATAAATCATACATCCTTTACACAATACTGGAAAGTTTTTAATTGGAACTGCTTGCACATAGATTTCTTAACTCCATATAGAATAACTAAAATTAATTCTTCCACAAAGGGAATATGTTGGAGCTGTGAACAAATACACAATGCAGATTGGAATCATATTTTTTTCGACTGTGTTAAAATTAAGCCATTTTGGAATGGTATTACAAACTTTTTCCAAGCTTTATTTAATGAATCATTTAACTTATCTGAAGCTCTAGTACTAAATGTGTACGAAGGTCCTCATTTGAATGAGTCAAATATGTATCTAGTTTGGACAATACTTGTAATCTCAAGGACGTGCATAACAAGAACATGGAACACAAACACAATACTAACTTTGGAAGACTTCTACAGCCTACTGAAAACCACAACATTGCTGGAAATTAAAATTAAAGAATTAAGGCTTCATCTTAAGCCATTTATTAACAATCCATGGAAAAAAGCCTTATCATTGATTGACACTTTACAATAACTGAACAGATACACTCCAACTGGATTGTTATACCTATAAAGTAATTGTATATATTGAGCTCTGTTATAGTGTCAGGCTGATGTAAATAGTGTACAAAGTTACTAAGATGTTCTATACAAATACTATGGAATTTATTCAACTGTATTTGAAAAATCATTTTTTGAGGGGGGGGGGAAGCAAAACCTTGTGCATAAAGTCATAAGTTTTTAATTTGTTAGTGGCATCTGGAGAATGGGGCAAAACAAAAGAGGTAAGTTTAAATTGCCTACAGTATAACAAGATAAAGTGTGTGTGTGTGTGTGTGTGTGTGTGTGTGTATATATATATATATATATATATATATATATATATATATATATATATTTATGGGTCTTCCTGTAATTACTGAAAGTAAGCTTACCTGAAACTAATTGCCGAGATGACTTCATCTAAATCACTAATCACCAAAGCTATGGAACATCACACTTTTGAATAGGGAAAGTAACCACTTGGCCACCAGGATGAACTTTGCCCTTTTCGCCAGTGTGGTGCAATCTTGGAGTTGGTATATTTAGTTAGGGGGGGCCCCACTCGAGCAGGTTTAGTTTGTATCCGTGCTATTTTTTGCTGGTGTACAAGTGGTTAGTTTCCTATTTAAAAATGCTGTAGCTTTGGTTTTTAGTGGTTTAGGAGAAATCATCCCCGTGATTAGAGTTTCGGGTAAGTGTACTATCAGTAATTATAGGTAGACTCATATATATATATATATATACATATATATATATATATATATATATATATATATATATATATATATATATATATATATATATATTTATATATATATATATATATATATATATATATATATATATAATATCACAAAAACTGAAGGAAAACTAAGCACAGAAAATAAATATATTACACTTAAAAAAACTTCTAAGGCATATGGACAAAAAACACAATACATGAACTGGTGGTTGTTAGCGCTTTCATTCCTTAAATATCCCGGAACTTCTTCAGAAAACAAGAAATGTACAACAGTGCAGTTAAATAATGAACCAAGAGTAATAAAATGTAATAAAATAGAAACATAACAGCCAACTTAGGTTACAGTAATCAGTCCTAAATCGAGATAGTATGATTAATGCATATTCAATAGGTCTGTTGCACAGATGCAACCCACTGGTTTCATGGTGAGGCTGTACAAACTAAATGTAAGTTAAACAAAGAAAATGTCTATGACCTGTATAAATTCCAACAATTCTACAGAAAAATAACAATAGAAAAAACAGAAACAGTCTTGCCATTGCAAAACACACTTCAAGTTCAAATTGTCATAAGTCTTGGTGCATAGTCTGCTTGCATTCATAGTTGCCATTTCAGTTCTTTCACTTCTAATAAGGTGCCATATTCTCAAAAAATAACTAAACCTACTCCAAGATAATAAAACTGAATTTAAAAAAAATCAGTGCAGGATAAAGCATGTCCTGCTAAAGCATTTCTGCAGTCTTTAGCTTTAATAGCACCATAATGCTCTTTAGCCCGGTCATACAATTTGTGGTTAGTTTTTCCAATATAAAAGTAATGGCAAGTCTCACACACAGCCTTTCCATTTTCTGTTGTTATTTTTCTGTAGAATTGTTGGATTAACACATTGCAGCCTATGCCAGCCTTTCCTTTAGATAACATTCACAAAGTTATCTAGCTGGTAGGTTCACACATTTCCACAAACAGATTCCCAAATATATGCTGGTTCCATCAGTGAGGGTAGCAGACCACTCATAAAGGTATCCACTGTTACATGTTCTGCTGATGCTCAGTATGCCATGGAACCATGACTAATGGTCGTTATCTGCAGCCCCCAGACGATAGTGGTGATGTTATATAATACTACCTTGTCACAGACATGTAACATCACTGAACATGTGTTTGGACATCTGAAGACCCTGTTCCAGTTTCTGGCTAAATCTGGTTGTGCACCTTGTTACATAAGAGTGTTAAAAAAGCAGTAACATATAAGGGCACCATAGCACTGCCTGACATATCTGTGGCAGTGGTGAAGGAGAAGCCAGATGAGGAGGCAGTGGTGAAGGAGAAGCCAGATGAGGAGTCATGGGAGGAAGCATCTGTTGCAGTACCCCGTGTGAGGCAGAGGCAGGTGCAATACATCATGGCATTAGCAAAGAGGTGGCATCTGATTTACAACTATGAACCATGACAAGACAAATGCATGATAAAAGTGATGCATGCATTAGCACACCAAAGCTATGCATTACAGGCCATTGATTGGCTGTGTTGTGCAGTCAAACATTACAATATCCATATTAGCCGGAGTGGTGCAGGATACAGTCATCATCATTACTATAGGTGGTGGGTGATACAGTGACAGGGGAGAGCAAAGTAATCTTTATTAACTTGGACACCAAGTAACCGGGTTTCATCAACTTACTGCTGATCACTCTAATCACACTGCACTTATAATTTGGAGTGAGTTTAAAAGAAAAGTGATTTTTGCAGAGAATCAAGCTCACTTGTATTCTCATCATGGGCCATCTGACCCCATATGCCAAAACTATAAGTATACTGCCTCAGATGTTATACAAACTCAAAGAACGTACATTTACAGAGATGGTCTCTGTATTTGAGTGTCTTCAGTAAAATACAGAGAGAACCATTCCAGTGCATGCAGATGAGCCATAAGCAGTTGAATGGTGTACAAATGAACAATAACCCTGTAATGCTGGCATCTGCAGTAGCCATGTACATAGCAGGGAGTTGTAGGTGTCAGGATTCACCTTCTTCTGAGATAGGCTAGAGCTTCCAGAGATGGAACACTGATTAGTTTCACAATGTGGCCCTGCAGTCTCATGATTGGAGGCAGTTTGTCAAGAGGACAGCATAGCATGTTAAGTTCATGAACAGGAATGTTGCCATGGGCACCCGCTGTGATGCTACATAAGAATGATAGTACCCATGATGAGGTCAGAGGAATGTCACCATGGCATCCACTGTTGGCACGCACTGTGGTGCTACATCAGAACAATGATATTCATGATGAGTTCTGGCATGCATAAGTGTTATTCAAGGAAAGGCTACAGGGGAGTGAGCCACTGTTGAGCTATGAAATCTTGAGTGACTTGCCTGGTGGTATATGCCCATGTTGGGGCTGGAAGACCATCAACCCCATCTATGAGAATATCATGGCCAGGGGTGCTAGCCACATCAGTGCTAGAAGAGCATTGCTTATGTCCAGGAGATCATCCATGGCTGGGATGCTGGCAGGCATGGACATTGCCGTCAGTACAGCCATCTTTGGAATGGTGTGTACTATCTGTGTTAGCCTGATGTGCAGTCCTGCAGTGTGAAGCCATCTGCTAGCATAGCCATGGTCTCTGATTCCCTGAAGCTATACAGATGCACTCCTATATATGCCAAATGAGCCACCACTGATCCCAACAGGTATGTCCTTTCCCAGTCCCTATATGACATGTCAACCTGTATGTGTTACATAATGTTCTACACACAAAGGCTATCTAGCACACTTAGCATCTCTGACATGGATACATTAAAGGCCATCTTTGTCTGGGTCTCTGACCTGCACATCCGCTGACTGATGCCAAGGACAAGACCCAGGTCAGGGAATGCTGTGGTGTTTGCCAGATATAACTACCTGTATGCTTCTTCCCAGTGTCATGTATGCAATCCACGGAACATACCTTAAAACTGCACAGAATTTTACTGGATGACCAGATATTTGCTACATAATTTTCATCTATTTCTTATAACATTTGTGTTTTCTGGCAAATCATTGATGATGGAAGACTTCATATTTAGTCAGTTGACAACTGTTTGACATTTGTTAACCAGGATAGTCCAACTGGCTCACCTAACCTGTTTTGAGTGGACACCTAGTTTGAAAAGCTCCAAATTTAGACATTTAGGTACGTACACATATGTTACAATTTTTGCAACAATAATTTAGTTATGTTTTAACACAGTGCATTTCTGTACATACACAGAATACACTTTTTTAAAACAAATAATCTTAGTTAAGACTTTACACAATACATTACAAGCAGATTATAGTTCAGAAGTAAAGGAAAATGGCCAGTGGCTTAGAATTTGCTTAAAATTTAACTTATAAAATATTACAATAGATTACTTGATAATAGTTAATGTATTTAGCACCATGTTAACAAGAGAATAGCTTTACACTAGATTTTACAAATGGTCTTACTTAGACAGGGGAAGAAATAGCACAGAAAATTTGGGAGATTATAAATTAAGAGGGGTTTAGAGAGCCAGAAACAAAAACAGACTTTGGTTAAGGTAAGGGGAGGAGAATTCTTGGTGAGGTTTCATGTACAGGGGGGGTAAGACAGAATGCAGAGAAAAGGGAAGGTGGGCAGAGGAAACAGTGGAGAATTAACCCAGAGTTAAACATTTGCAGAGCCATGATTTATTTAGGTGTGCTTTTAGAGAGGCTTTAAAGAGTGGCAGAAAGGGGGTTGAATTGAGAAAATTCCGTAGTTTAGAAACAGAGTATGAGTAAAGTATTGTCATTAAGAAGGCCTGGCAATTACTAGCAGGTTTTTGTCTTCTGATCTGAGTGATTAGCTTGGTATGTAGTGTTTGACAAAGCTGATCCAGGCCAGGGAAGTAGTGAGTTTTGTAAATTATGTTATGTATAGTAGATAATTGGATATATGTTAGCTAGTTGGAGAGTTCAAGCCAATTTAGTTCCAGTAGTAGTTTATAGTGGTGTATATGTTGTTTGGAGTTTGTGAGAAACTTTTTGACTATGTTATAACATTGTTCCATTTTTGTCTTTGTGGAGTTTTGCAGGGTGGTGAGTATGCAAGAGCCATAAAATAGGGTGGGGAGAAGAAAAGATTTTGCTAGAGTAGTTTTAGTTGCTGTGGTAAGGAATTGCCTGTTTTTGTAGTGTGTCCTAGTTTTGTGTGGGTTTTCTTTGTTTTTCTAGATAATGAAAGTCGAAGGTGAATTTATCGATAATTACACCAAGTAGTTTTGTTTTTTGTACTCTTTCATTGATAGTATTGTTTACTGAGTGGATGTTAAATTGGTTGGAGCTGAGGGTGGTAGTTTTGGGATGAAAGACTTTTTTGGGGGGGGGTCAGAAAAAGAGCATCTGTGGCCCCACAACTGAGTAGCAGTCAATGATTTTTGAGTATTATTGAGTAGCTTTGGGAGAGGGAGAGAGGTGCAAATTATGGTGGAATTGTCTACATACTGAATTAACATTCCAGGGGAAGAGGAGGCATGTAAATTATTGATGAATATGTTAAGCAAAAGGGGACCTAGGATGGAGCCTTGAGGGACTCAAACAGCATTATGTAGAAAGGAGGAATTTGGTTAGACCATTTAATGGTTTGCTTCTGCTCTGATAGCTTTGCAAACAATGTACTGTGGTAGGGGTGCAACCTTTGTCGGACAAAGTATCAAGGATTAAGGTGTGTGAAACCATATTAAAGGGGTCCAGAAACACTAAGAATACAAGATATCCTTCATCTCTGGCCCTATTTATGGTGTCTGTAAATGATAGTACTGCTGTACATGTGCTGAGTTTGAGTAAGCAGGTTGTTTTGTAATAGCTATTTCAGTAACTGTTGGTGGACACACCTTTCAAGAATTTTGGATATAGGTGATAATATGGATATAGGGTGGAAGTTGGATATTTCTGTGGAGTTACCTCCTTAATGTATTGGGTTATGTGTGATAGTTTCCATACAGTGGGGGTCTATCGATTCAGATAGGGATCTGTTTATGAGGATGCTGATTGGATAAGTGATGGAGTCGATGGCGAGTTTTAGTTATTGTGGTGGAGAATTATCTGTTGACGTGGAGCAGGGTTTTAAAGTAGTAATTTCTTTTATTGTTGAAGTGGGTATGGGCTGAAAGGAGAAAAGTCTGATTACCTTTGCATTGGTTGTATGTGTTGTTGGTGTGGTGTTAGATAGTAAGTGGGTAGGTTTTGTGTTAGTAGGTCAACTACGGATTTTATGAAGTATTTATTAAATTCTTCTGCTATTAATGAAGGGTGGCATTGGGCGAAGGAGAGATCTTTCCTTGTACATGGATTGAGAAGGGTAGATACTGAGTGCCAGAATTTTGGGGGGGTTGTATATATGTTGTAGTTGAAGGTGTGAGTGGTAGGCATTTTGCTTTTGTTGACTAGTTGAATTACGCTGTTGCAGAGTTTTTTGAAAGAGAGAAGATTTTGTTCATTTTTTTTAGGTTCATTGTCTTCCAGGCCTGGTCTCTGTTTCATCAAGTTAATACACTCTTTGGTTATCCATTGGGTTGTATTTTTTTACCCTTTTTGTTTGTACAGGGGCTGAAGTATGAAGTATTTTTAGGAAGGTATAATTATAATATTGGACTGTATCATTGAGAGGTAGTAGTTTAAGGGTTTTCCAGTTTATTTTATGGAGTAAATCATTAAATACTTGACTGAAATTAGTTGTGTTTCTAACCGATTTCAGTGAGTGTGTTTTTGGAAGGTAGATACTTGCTCTAATGGCATATGTAGGAAGTGGTCACGAAGTCAGAATGAGAGTGTACATAAGGAGGAGAAGTTTGTTAGGTGAGAGACTAGAATTAATTTCAAAGTAGAATAGGAAGTGAAGTTTTTATTGTATTGTGCTGGACTTGTGGTTAGTTGTGTAAAGCCTTACAGATTAATGCTATTAGTGGGAAAGTCAGTTGTGATAGACCGCCAATCGATGTTCATGTCACCTAGGATGAATCTTTCTTGTTTGATACTTTATGTCCAAGATAATATATCTTCCAGGACAGGTATAGTATTTCCAGGTGGAATATACACCACAATGTTGCAGATTATTTTTATATTATTGAGGTTCAGGGAGGCTATTAGGATCTTGGCATTGGAAAAGGGGGCTATACTGTCTGAGTAGGATGTAATGCTGAGTACAGAAGGCTGTAGAAGGGCTATCCATCTTCCTTTCTTTTTTGTTCTATCTACTCTACAAATGGCATAGTTGAGAGGTGTAATTTCTGTATCTTTTATATTTGGGTATAGCCAAGTTTCTGTTAGGGTTAGTATATCTGGTTTGTTTTATTCTATTCAACCATGCAGAGGGGTTATCTTGTTGCATGTGCTGCTTAGGTTCAAAGTAATTAAATTTAGGTTTCTAGTGTCTTTTTTTTTGTTAGCATTTCTGTTTGACCCTGGGTTTGGGTGTATTTCTCCACTCTGTAGTAGGATGTAGAGTGGATAAGTGTAAAATGGGTCATATTTTATACCATGGGTTGGTGTTAAGGATATCAAATGGGGTTTGAAGGATATAGTAGTTACTATTTGGGGGCTAAAGATATATAGGAGGGTATAGTGAAATAGCTGAGGGGGAGATGTTAGGGTAGTAGTTTTGTTTGTAGGGTAGGTTGGTTGTAGAGGTTATGATGTATAGTAGTATGCAGTGTTTTGTAGGATAGACATAGTGAAACTGAGGATTATTAGCAATGATGTTAGACATGAAAAAAAGTATAATTTTGGGGAAAATAAGTAAGTGACATACAGAGAAAATTTGATGAAGTAATATTCAGTAGTAGGGTTTGAAGTAAGTTTGTTTCTATGAGTGGTGTACTGCTTATAGGTAAAGGTTTAGATCAATTGGTGTATTATTAAATTATATTGAGGGAGGTACTCTAGTGTGGAGCTGTTTGATGGGTCAGTTTGGATTGTGGGTGGAGTGTGTGTGGATATAAAAGTAGGAGCAGTAGGGTGGGTGGGAAATTAGGGTATAGTAGGGGAATGGAGCAGGTAGAACCATGAGACAGAACAGGAAACTAAACCAAAGAAAACTATCATTTCAGACATACAATGCAAGGTCAATGCAAATAAAGAGTCTGTTAAAAGATATTCACTTGAAGTGAAAATTATTTAAACAATGCCTGTGCACAATGCCTGCTCTCTTGTTAAACTTTAATTTCTTTCAGAAAATGTGTTAGTGCAAAACCTATTATTCTATCAACATTCTGTTTTTATAAGAGCAATATTTAAAATTTGTCCTTGAGTTTTGGTACTTGTCCCTCCATTATTTTTGGATTTGTCCAGAAATTTTATGCAGAGAGGTTGAGATGTATGCCTCAGTGATAATGTAGCCCTCTGGTAAGGGATGGGGGCTTTCATGGACTGAACAACCTATGCTAAATGCACATGATTCTGGAGGTTCATCCTGGACTTCTGCAGTCCCCTCATGTGTTAGTTATGTGAGTGTACCCCCCACTGTTAGTATTGCTGACAGTGCTTTTGTGCCGCAAGGCTGTAATGTACGTAGTGCCATAATCATCCACTTCCGTTGACATTAGACATGTGCCACCTGTTGTGATGGATCTTCTCTTAGTGGAATCTGTGAATACATGCAGATAACATGCCTGTGGCAATGCTGGTACATAGACATGACTTTCACTACCATGCCGTATGAGCACATAATACCATGTGGTGCCAGTTGTCTCTGTTCCTCACCCAGTGTACCAGGCTGATACTAATGCAGATGCTTCTGTCTGATAAAAGCATGTACAGGTGCAAGTAAATGGCATGTGCCACTACCTACCTGAGGCATCGCATACAAACACTTGGGCAGTTGTCAGCAGCCATGACTTCAGATTCATTCCACCACCAAATATGATGGTTCTTTCACTTCTCCCACTACGGAATGCTACAAATTCCTTTTCCTCTTTGAGATGCTGCTGTGCTGGGAATAAAGCCCCCCTGTTCCCTCAGTGGTCAATTTGTCCATGTCCACAGTTGCTGTGCTTTGGTCTTAACATACAGTAAAATATCAATGATCCCATGATGCACATGTTGCATTGTCCTGTTACAGCTGCCCACTACATTAATGTGCTTTACCAGTTCCTACTATGTGAAGTCTTGG
Organism: Protopterus annectens; assembly: GCF_019279795.1. NCBI lineage: Eukaryota > Metazoa > Chordata > Ceratodontiformes > Protopteridae > Protopterus > Protopterus annectens. Next base: position 279,045,767 of record NC_056749.1, read on the forward strand.
AAGGCCTTTTTCTGCTTTACCCTTGTCAATGATAAACCCGCTATGTGTATGGCCTGTAGCAGCATTTATGCCACAGATGTAGTGAATTTCTCCAGATATCTCCATTTCTTCAGTCCTGTGCTGGAACAGGTCCAGTGAGTGCACATGTGGATTATTGCACTTATGTATCACAGTTCATGCCAGCCAATACCTGCTACCAAACTGTTCCCAGCGTCATTGCTGTGGTCATGGTCCTGTGTGCTGCTATAGTATAACTGTTCTGGCATTGTGTCATAGTGTTGCAGCTGTGGGCAACACAATACCTAATACTAATACCTGTGCTGATAGCATGTTCTGTGCTCGGTGTAATTGGGATTGACCATTCCCTATGGCATGTCATGTCTGTACTGACGTATGGCACAGTTTATATACAGCTACACAGTAGGACAGTGATAGAAGCTGCCACCATACATGCATGCACACACACAGATGACTGCAACCTGTCCTGCATGTTACCTTTGCCCTGCCTGGGTGAAACACATGCGCGCACACACACACACACACACACACACACACACACACACACACACACACACACACACACACATACACACATACACACACACACACAAATACACTGTACCCTGGCTGGTTGAAACAGTCCCCTATAGGACTGCAACTTGTCCTGCTGGTTCTCTGTTCCCTGTCAGGTTTAACTACTCAGTAATCCCTTGTCATGGCCATTAAAGTATTACCACAAACACTGGCCTTTTGTGTTGCAATGTTTATGGCTGACATGACCCTTTGAGTATTGACTATAATCCTGAGGTCCATTACCATATGGCAGCACTCACTGAAGAGCTGATTTGACATTCAGAACATTCAGTGTTCTGAATGGTATTGCCACAGTGATAACCAATTTCATTAGATTATCCGTGTCATTACTGGGCACATTGCATATGACGCACTTCTGGCTAATATCAAACAATGAAACAATACTCATTTTATGAACTTTAATTATACTGACTTAGAATGAGGTCCGGGAATGGAATGGTATGGAATTGTCATGGTATTAGAAACTCAAAGATTTGGAGAAATTTAAAAAAGATACATTCAGAATGTCGAATGAGAAATAAGGGATCCCAAAAGGCTAAAACTCAAAAAGTAGCATCTGATTTTAGCACCAGCTGTACAGAAGCCCAGTAACCTATTCTTTGAGATCGCATTACTGTGGGTATTGGGTTTTTGCTCTTTCTCCACTGCAGTGTGATCTTGGAGTTGGTGTATATATATATATATATATATATATATATATATGATAAATATATGTAGCAGTGTAGGGGTTGCCCACCCTACATAGCACATTTGTTATGTATTCTTTTTGTGATCTGTTGGTGTTTTATGATTCAACTTTGTGATGTTGATCTTTTTTGATTCGTTTTTCAGAATGTTCAATGTTCTGAATGTATTCCCATAGTGATACCCAATTTCATTAGATTATCTGTGTTTCTCGGTGTAACATGGTCTCTTGCCACATGGTGACTGCATTTTTTTGCCACACTAAATAGGAGGCTAATAGCATGGCTGTTATGTTAATGAAGTTATTTACCATGATTACATGTGAATCATGCCAATAATGTGGTATTCCCCTCTTCTGTAATGCTGAATCTAATTGTGGTCACACATAGCTTTGAGGTGACATGGCACATGGTGGGCACAGTTGGTGATCTTGGTCATTTTATAGATTGTATTGTGTCAATGATCATTATACTACCAAGGTACCCATTGTGCCATGCACTGGCACTGAGGTCATGTAGGTTGTGTACCTCTGTAGGTCCTGGTCATGCTAATGTCACTCTTGAATGCACTGCTATTGTACTATTGCTGTGCTGCCTGTCAATGCATATTATGTGCTGTGACATGGCTGTGCATTCCATCTACCATATTAGCTCTTGGATATCATCTGATAAGTGGTCATGGTCTCAGCAGGATCAGAATCTGGCAGTGCACCTATACTTTGCTACAAGAAGTGCACAGTCTTTTTACTCCTTTTAAATACGCGTGACAAGGAGTGTCTACTTGAGCACTATGAGGGTCCCAAGCATGAACTGTATGCCTGACATGAGCTTGCCATGGTGTTAACTGATGCCTCTATGGTGAACAGTGCTAATATAAGTATTATGGCCCAGAGAGGTGTCACAAAGACCTTCTCCAGCATTAGGAAAAAGAGATTGTGGAGAGAGAGCCACTATATTATTGTAAGCAATCTGATTTTTCAGTATCACTGTACAGTAGACCTAGCACCTGTAGCTGTAAATGCTTTCTGCCGTCATGGATATGTTGTGTGCATTCCTGTCTGTTTAATGTTTTCCACGCTTCAGGAAGTTGAGGGAAAAAAATACAGCCTGCCCGAAGAAGCAAGTCAGACTCTGTAAGTGGCTGGCTACATGTATTGTATTGCTGACAGTACTGTATTATTGCAATAAAATGGTGTTCTTCAGCAATGAGTAATAATGTTTGTTTTTCATTTTAGCATTTAGCAACTGCTTAGTTGTATATTGTATTTGTAGATGTTTTTCTTCCATTTGCTGTGCCACTGTACTACACAATATCACTTACACCCATAATGGTTTACCTGAATTAACATCTGTTTTATTTTTATTGTGTTCCATTGTCATTGTTTTGTGTTCATTTGCTGATTTTTCTCCTTTAATATCTTGTTCTAAAAATCTCTATTACATATCACTGACCATTTATTTTTCTGCCTTGCTTTTTCTCATTTTTCATTGGAGTTTTAATATAATTTTGCTGTTTAGTTTTTCAGTCTTTGTTACTTTTCTGAAGGATCAGCCATGGAGCAAGCAAATGTGAGGCAGTGGCCAACACACTTTGCACCAGCTAATCTGATGACTGCTGGGTTCCCAGTAGTCCCCAGACCTGCATTTCAACAGGATAATGAAAAACACTAAATGGAAGGTGAACAGAAGTCCTTGTTGGGAGCCTATATTACTGTTTCTCATCATAGATTGCTGTGGAATGGCAGAGCAAACTCATGATGATAGTCACAGAGGTGACTTCTTGGTGGGTTCCTGTTTGGTTTCCTTGGCAGGCCATCCTCACCTCACACTGTCCTCCAGCATGAAGTCAGCATTTCTCCTATGTCACTCACCATCTTCTGTTTGTAGCCCAGTCCTCCCCATTACAAGTTTTCCACCTTGTGTCACTTTGTTATTGTTGTCCCTTTTGTGTCATTTCCCTCCATTTGTCTTTGCCTGCACTGTATGTTTGTCTGCCCGTGCTTATATCCCTATATCCTACCCACACCTTCACTGTTATTTTCCCCTGTTCCTTTCTTCAGAATCAAACAAAAAATACAACACTGATCCCACAAAAAAAATACACTTCTTCTCACACCTCCATACCAATCTTCTTTTCCTAGTATCTGTCTCTGTGTTTTTCTACTAATTCTTTCCAATCATTTGACTTCCTATTGCCTAATTTCATTCCAAAAAATGATAGTTGGCACTGTAGACCCTTTCTATGGGCTTCCAGTTAATGTAGCAGCTATATGAGTTGCTAAAATGCAGATGTCAATGCACAGTGTCAGGCATGGCACCTGCACGCCAGTGTCTCTGGGCGACATGATCAGTCATAGGTGAACTTGCACAGTGATTGCCATTTTCACAACTGGTATGACTTTGCTATGTTGGTGTTTTTATATATATATATATGTATATATATATATATATATATATATATATATATATATATATATATGGGAGCCCTTCATTTGTTCAAACTTTCAAATGTTCAAAACTCATATGGCCGACACCATATCAGCGAACGTTTGAAAGGCCATCAAATGACCGCTACAGTGCGGGACTGAGAGATTCCCCCTTTCTGCACTAGTGCGATCTTGGAGTGAGAATATTTAAGTAGCAGGGGGTGCAGGGGGGCTTGCCCCCCTGCATAACACAGTTTTACTGTGTTTACAGGTAAGTAAATGGTGCTATTTCAGGATGTCGGTCTTTTGGAATGTGGATCATATGGTGTCGGCCATATGAAAGTCGGCATTCTGAATGGTCGACATTCTGAAGTAGACCCATAAATAAATATATATATATATATATATATATATATATATATATATATATATATATATATATATATATATATATATATATATATACACACACACACACACAAAATGTGTGTGTGTATATATATATATATATATATATATATATATATATATATATATATGTGTGTGTGTGTGTGTGTGTGTCTGTATGTATATATATGTGTATATATGTTCCCCATTTAGCCATATCATTTTATCATCACTTTGCTATTTATCAGAATTAGGATCTGTCAAGTATGCTTCTGAATAACCCCCCACACACCACCCAGGAATTTCCTCCATGATGGAATCTGATGCCAAAGCATCTAGATCTGAGGGGACTGCTCTTCCATTTCTATCCATTAGTGGTTGGTGATTTTATTCAGAGAGAGAGAGAGAGGGCAAATAGCCAGTGGACCAGAAATATTTTAAGTGGGTATTCAAGATGTAACATTTCTTGTGGTATACATGATCTGAGTTACATGGATATTAGTGACTGGTCGTGCTTTTGTTTTCTATTTATTTTAATGAAAACTTAAGCTGTAAACATACAGTCATTAGCAATTCCTTTAAGGGTGGCTACATATATATATATATATATATATATATATATATATATATATATATATACAACAGATGTTCAAATACTTCATAGTTCGGCAGGTTATGTGAGCGAACGTTATCATTGCGAATGGACTGTGCATTCGCAATTATAATGTTCGCTCATGTGAGGGGATCGCGGTACAGTGCGGTTAGGGAAATACATCCCTTTCCTCACTGTAATGCGATCTCGGAGTTGGAATATTAAGTTGGGGGTGGGGGGTGCAGCCCCCCACATGGGGTGCAGGTGGGCTTGCCCCCCTGCATAACTGTGAGTTTAGGCTAGTTAGGTAGGGAGTTACGGGACGGGTGGGAGTGCTGTGCATTGTCGGAAATGTCGCAAGCGACATTTTCGACAATACACAGCTGTTTTCGACATTAGAGAAATACGGGCATGTTAATTTCCGATGTTTAAATTCTAACATTCAGACACGTTTTATTCTGAGTTTCGAATTTATGATAGTAAACCATATATATATATATATATATATATATATAGGGGCTACTTTGTTTGATAGAAAACACATTTCACTGAAACTCATTTCGTCGAACCCTCATTTCACTAAAAATGAACTCCCTGAGCACAATTCCCACTCTGCCTCGCACCCCCCCCTTCTAACTATGTATACTAACTCCAGGATTGCACTACAGTGGGGAACCGGGCATATACCTGCTAAGACGAAATGAGTTTCAGTCAAATGAGTTTTCAGTGAAGTGAATTTCCAGTGAATTGTGCTCAGGCAATTCATTTTCAGTGAAATGAGGCTTCGACGAAATTAGTTTCAATGAAATGTGTTTTATATCAAACAAAGTATATATATATATATATATATATATATATATATATATATATATATGTGTGTGTGTGTGTGTGTGTGTATATATAGACACACACACACACAGATGTACTGGTAACCATTCAAAATGTCAGGACCTGCTTGAATGAGTCCCAAAATGCGGAGACTGAATAGCTTAAAGAATATGTTTACATACACTAAGTCAGAGTTATTTCTCAGAATATGCCGTTTCCTCCAAGGTATGGCAGACTAAGAGTTGGTATATGTAACTGCCCCCACATGAGGGATGGGTGTTGGGGGTTTGCCCACCCTGCAAAACGAAGCTCTGTATAATATATAATCATGACATATGCTTTTTAAGAAAGGTATCTGCCCTAGGAAAATTGATGTTTTATCTTTAAAGCCAATGACCAGCATAATGACCTTCAAATGCTGCTGCATTCTCCAAGAAAGAATGGATTCAAAACAGAAGTTTTAAGGAGAAGAGAAGTTTTCAAGATTCACGCTTCTCCTGAGTTTTTTCCTTTTTTTAGTCTTTTCTGCATTCAGCATTTTGAGTGCCGACATTTCAATAGGGAGCCAATATGTTTCAGTATGTTGAAAGGTTGAGTAATTGTGTAACTGTTCACTTCTGAGCGTGGGCACTGCTCTTTTGACTCTGTCATCGTGTTTTTTTTTTTTTGTATGCCGAAAAAGGTACAATGATCTATGTAATGTTCTTACTGTGTGCATTTCCTACAGCTGGTATATTTGCTGTCTTTGTTTGCAATCTCTATTGTGCTAAAAATAGAGCTAGCTACAGTCATTTATGCTGCTTCCAAATCCACAAATATGACAGAGTCTTGCAATTTTGGAAATCTGTTACATGAGTTTCAAGGAATAGTTTCCAGTTAAGGAAAATTGTGTTATGTATTTACATGCATTTCAGCTTGTGCATTGTTGAGAACAATGCTGCTGGCCACTTGAGTAAATTTTCCTTAAGTGAATTAATCTCCTACAGTCCAGATAATGGTATGCCTTGCTACAATTACAAAAATATCCCACACATCACTTTATTAAAAATATGCCTGGAAATAATAAAGTATAGTTATGCTGAGTGACCACACTCTCTAAAGTACATACTGACCACTCAAAGGTCATGGTTGTCCCTTTCTCTTACAACATTTGACTGCATTGCAAAGTGGAATATAAATTCGCCTCAGCAACAAGACTAGGAGCTGACAACACATATGTATGGCTGGTGCTGACAGTCTGTGCGCACTGATAACAGTCATTAGCTTATGATTAATTTCCTATTTCATGTTTCTTTGTGGTGTATAAATTGCATTATGTTTTGGAGTCTGCTGTAAGCAGTACCTACATTTTTTGCTATGATTGTCACAGTATATGTTGTCAGCCATGAAAAAGAATGCTAAACAGGTTTCTGACATTTAGTGCATAGAAAAGCTTATAGCTTTGATCTAGATTATACGAGACATAACAGGTCAGTTGCCTGATTATTGGAATGCTTAAGTGTGGTGAGGTATTTGGACAGCCCAGTGGCTGGGCAATGAAGTCCAGCCCAAAGGCAAGTAAAAGGCCATAAAAGATTAAATATATGCTCTGTTAAGGAGTTTATATTGCATTCCATAGTTTGATTCCCTTCCTCTAAAATTGCATACTTTACGATTATTTGTTTATTTTTTTGTGGAATTATAGCATTCCTACACTAACAATGGCTGCTCAGCCAGGCTGAGAACACCTCTCACTCTTTGGTGCATTCCATATTACATGCCCTAACATAGCGTTGTCAGCCTGTGAGACAGAATTGCAAGATTGTTGCTGCATTAGTCATAAAATACTTTGTAGGAAAATGGCAATCATTGATCAGTCTGAACAATGCAAGAACAGATAACTACCTCCTGCTTGTATGACTGAAGGGAACAGATGATGTCATGCACCAGATGGAGGCACAATTTTAATCACTTCTTTTCTGTGTGCTTTAGCTATGACACATTTGCTGCTGGGATTAAGAGGCACATGTACTATTATTAGGGGGAGAAGGCAACTTGTACTAAATATTGGACAATAAATTAAATGGTCAGATCTTATTTTTAGGGGCAGCATATATGTTTTACCCTTTGTTTTTTTTTTTTTTTTTTTTTTTTTTTTGCAGTTTTGGCTTTCATGGATTCAGAGATTAAAAAAGGCTAAATAAGAATAAAAACATGCCCTGGGATTTGGAAAAGTTTAGCATGATGCAGAAGCCTTAGTTTGGAAAGCTCTTGCATTGCACTAATCCTTTCAAATTTAGAGACTATTCCACCACTGTGGTTTGCCACCTTGCAGGGACCACAATGCAGATTGGTCTTGTAGGTGAAGCTGCATGTTAATGCAGCAGTTCAGGGGAGTAGCTAATGCTAATTAGCCATATGTTCTGCATGAGAAATTTCCATGGCTCCCAATTTGGATTGGCCACCATAAAAAAACATGGTCACTCATTCACTCTTATGAGAGCAGTTGTGGTGCAGGTAAGTTCAGCAAAGACCTTAAATGAAGACTGGGTTAAAGCAAACAAAAACTGATAACCAACCATTAGAGTGGAAAGCATCAAGAGACATGGATGCACGAACACCGATTTAATCAACACAGTAGTTTAGTCAAGACAGTTAAGCACTTTCATCCCCAAGTGGGACAACTTCAGAACTGCCATTACTTAATCGCAATCAGCTTATATTAGTTTCTACATGTCACATGACCATATAAAATCCCCAATAAGAACAATTTTAATATTAAGAAAAACGGATAGAAATATCCTAAAGACTAAAAATATATATATATAATGGCTGTTGTACAGACTGACATAACATGATACAAATTAATTAATTGACCATATTAAGTGAATTTAAATAGGCATATTATAAACAAATCACTCAATTACACCTCTAAACTTTACAGCTTGAGCACTGGGCTGATGGAACAAGCCTCATTCAAATCAGGAATCACCACCGCATTTAATTTTAGTTGCTAGATTAGTTCTCTTACTAACAAGTGCTCCTCAATAATAAAACAACTTAAATATTTTTTAAAATGCTCAGATAACCACAAACTTAAATTTGTGGTTTGGGTGACATTGTATGGGTTTACTATCATTTACTCACGACAGACTTGGTCGAATGGTTATATCATCGACTCACATCCGTGAAAGCTGACCTTGCCAAAATCCAGTTTTGTTCAACTACAAATCAAATGTGATCTAGGGATGAGCATTGACAGGGGTCGAGATAGGGGTGAGATTTGTACTTGCGCAATATCTGAGTTCAACATTGCCAACATTTAAGGTTCGGATTTCATGCAAAGGAGATTCGACAGAGTCCACCTCGAGTACATGATAGTAAACCTTTGTATGTGTCTGTATAGGGAATTAGTGCTTCTTGCCTTTTTAACTTCCAACACATGCTCATAAATTCTCTCTCTTAGCTTCCTGGTGGTTTTTCCAATATAAAAGGCAGGACATGAATTACAACAAGCAACATAAACAATCCGACTGGATTCACAATTAAAATGCCCTTTAACTTTAAATTCCTGCTCTTTAGTGTTGAACAAGTCTCCTACCAATATACAATTGCACTGCCCACAATGACCACATTTGAACATGCCATATTTAATGATGTTATGTAGTCCCATCTCGCTTACATTCTTACCGTGGGTTCGGAGCCGAATATCGGCTCCGACTCGGACGATTTTTACTAACTCAAAGTCTTCTCATTGGCTGGGCTAAGAGGGTATCCCAAGATGCACTGCTCCCTATCCCCAGATCTCGTTTGCCGCTTGTAGAGCTCGGACGTGGTCTTGCTTGGCTGTGGCTAAGTACCCTCTTTTTTACCTTTTCTCTTTGAGAAAGTTGTTTATTCAACCCAAAAGCTATTCTAATAGCTATTCTTACAGATCGCTAATTTGTGTGTGTGTTTCAGTGCTTGTGTTAGTAGTTTGGTATCCCTCCTTTCCAGCGGGCTAGGCCCGTTTTAGTTAGAGGACCTAGTCCTCCCCTCTCTCTCTCATTTAATTAATTTTTGGTCTTGTGTTTTCCTGAATTAGAGGTTCTTGTGTGTGTATGGACTGGTATTGCTCCCGCTGTGTCTTGTTGTGTGAACCATTTAGATTCGTGGTTCTGTGTGTGCCTGTTAGCTTTTTGTACCTGTGTTCAAACTTGTGGTGGTGTTTCCCGCCATTTTTTGCCAGTTACATCTAGGCTCTCTCTCCGCTCATTGTATAATGTCCAAAGATCAGAACGAACTTAAGCCTTTTGGCTTTAAGAAATGTTCCAAATGTGGATATAAAATGTCCATCACAGATGGACATTCTTTGTGTGTCTACTGCCTCAGAGCCATCCATCTACAGGAGTCATGTAGCTTTTGCCACGCATTCAGTCCTAGGGTGCTCCAGGAGAGAAAAAACAAGTTAATTTTAAAAGGACTTGTAAAACCATCTTTTGAGGAAGCTATTGATTCGGCTTCTAGTACTAAGTCTAAAGCTTCCAAGTCCAAGAAAAGATCTCTGGCTCCATCTGCCACTTCGGAGCCTCCGAAGAAGATTACGGTTTTGGATTCTTCCTCCTCGGCTCCACTGTCTTCAGGGCCACAGGAGGTATCTGTATTAACCGAAACGGTGTCTGCTCCAATTATCCTTGAGCCCATTCGGAGCCGATCGCCCAGTGTCAGAATGGGCTCACCAGACAAGAGATCCCAGTCTCCATCTATCTCCTCCAAATCCTCCAGGCTTTCTGATTTGGATGTTGACAGGGTAGTGCAGAGGCTCCTGCAGTCGCCGGTGTTGGCCAAATTGTTTTCAGCTCCGACCCACTCGGCTCCGGAGCCAATTTCCATGACTGTTTCGATGATTCCTCCTCTGACCACATCCTTGTCTGAGCCGGTATGCTCCTCTCTGAGTGATGTTCCTGCGCTGGCTCTGATACCCCCTTTGGGTTTATCAGTGCCGACTTCGGCTCCGACCATGTTGGCTCCGTCCACAGGGTTTGAGACTTGGTTCTCTTCGGTCGGGCCCGAGGGGGATACTTCGGGACAGCTGTCGGTTCTGAGTCTCCCACTCGGTGCATCAGCTCACAGGACCCCGGTCCCGGTCGTGGCCTCGGAGGTTCTCAGATCTGGGAGGACCTGCCTTCGAGGCCATGCGGAGTGCACTGGCAAGATCGTCAGCTACATCACCCGGGTCGGTCATTCCGTCCCCCACCACCCCGGCAAGAGCCTCTGACACTCACCTGTCCTCGGACAGCATAGTGCCAGGCCCTAAGGACACCCCCACGAGTGGTCCCCAACCTTCTGAGGGTCTCCCAGAGTCTTTGCCTGAGGAGCCCACTAGAAAGAAATTGTGCAAGAGGAAGCACATAGACTTCCAGGATGAGTCTCTCACCTCCGATACTGACACCGAGGAATCCGAAGGGTCCCCCAAGTCTTCCTCTGATGATGTTTCCTTCTCCGATATCCTGGAGATACTGAAACAAAGAGGAGACTGGCCTTCCAAAAACCCTTCCGAGGAGGAGTCAGTATTCCTTAAGGCTTTTGGCGCTCAACCTTCTGCCTCCTGGGTGTCAACACCCTTCGACGAGCTGCTTGACCTCATTTATCGAAGAGTGTGGGAAAATACTGATTCTGTAGAGCCCGTCCTTGGGCGTCCCAACAAGTTCCTGTCTGCACCTTAGGGGAAAGAATTTCTATCAAAAGGAGTCCCGGTAGATGCCATGGTGGTGGCGGCAGCCACCCAGAAGGAAGTTGCCGAATCTTTCTCATCGGTCCATCCTCCTAACAAGGAGTCTAGGACCATGGACCGGTACGGGAAGCGTACCCTGTCTTCAGCAACCTTACGGTCGTGAATTATTTATCTCACTTCACTCTGCTCCAGAGAGATCTCCTCAAAGAACTGGGAGATACTCTTAAGGGTAACATACCTGAGGTGGTAGCTCAGATGGTTAATGCACAGGTTTCTACCCTCACTTCCATCACTAACTCGTCCATGCGACTCATCTCATATGCGGCCGAAGGAGCGAGCAGGGCGGCGAGCTCAGGGGTCGCCCTTAGAAGGCAAGCCTGGCTACGCCTGTGTCACTTCACGGAGGCCTTCAAGTCTTCCTTCACTGACGCCCCTTTTGATGGTTCCTCCTTGTTTGGGACCAAAGTGAAAGACATGCTCACCAGCTGCGAGCAAGAGGGAAAGACCCTGTCTGCCGTCGGGGTCCATTTTTCCCTTCCTTCTAGGCCTTATCCCAAGGCCCAGTGGGGGGGAAGATGTGGTTCAAGAAATCACAGAGGTTCTTTCCTGCCGCACAAGGTGAACCCCCCTCCAGAGGCAGGGGAGGGGGGGTTACTCAGGGAGACATCGCCCCAGACGCAGAGGGGACCCCCACAATTCCAGAGACCGTGACTCCTTTCGTGGCTCTCCATACTCTCACTCCTGAGGGTGTGCCCGACTGTGCTTATCCAGAGCCAGTTGGGGGTCGAATTTCAAAATGCCCAGAAGCTTGGGAGAGCATCACTCAAGACCAATGGGGGTACTAAGGATAGATGTGAAATTGTTCGATCTCGCCGTTTGTTCTTACACACGGTTCGGAGACGATCCTCTGATCCAAGTCGGCCGCTTCACAAGCTGTGCATCTGAAAGAAAGCTCGAGGCACAGTCTATATCCCATGATCCTCTTCTACCATCCCTCAGATCTAGTTTGCCGCTGCAGCTGATCACATCGAGAGAGCTCGGGCCAGTTAAAAAAAAACTTTAAAAACTTTTTGCTAGTGTATATATTATATATATATATATATATATATATATATATATATATAGAGAGAGAGAGAGAGAGAGTGTGAGGTTTAGTGTGTGTGTGCATATTTAGCCAGGTTTTGTTATCTTTAGAGGCTTTATATAAATAATCTTAGGGCTTAGGCCTATTTTTTCTGTCAGGGCTCTGACAGTTAGTAGTAGTAAAACTTTAGGAAAGTTTTTTTCCTAGTATTTAGCTACTTAATATTGTGTGCAGTGTTTCATATTTACTCCCTTATTATTCTACATTTATATATATATATATATATATATATATATATATATATATATATATATATATATATATACTATATTTTTACATAGTTAAATTAGGACTGTTTCTACTTTAGCTGTTTATGCTTATTAGTAACTTAGAGTTATAGAGTTATTAAAATAACCTTTTTCTTGCATCGTAAAGTTTGTTTCATGTCAGCTATGTCTGAAAAGATTAAATCTGGATTTAAAAGGTGTCAGTGTGGACAGAAGATGTCCATCACTGACAATCATGCTCCCTGCGTCTACTGTCTTGGCCCTCTCCACCTGCAGGAGGACTGCTCTATTTGTCACTCCTTCAGAGGAAGGGTCATGATGGAAAGGCGCAGGAAGCTGATAGAGAGGGGCTTATTAAAGCCTGAATTTCAAGAAGCCTTGGAAAAGGCTGATCAGACATCTAAGTCTTCGAAGGGGTCGAAGACTTCGAAGGTTTCGGAGCCCAAGTCATCGGCTCCGAGCACTTCTTCTAAGGTTCGGTCGCCGGCTCCACAGACCTCAGGGCCGAACGATTATCTCTCATCGAGCCTCAGGTCTTGGAGCCGGTGTCGGAGGCACCTCCACCCTCGATCCTTCAGTCGGTGACATCTTCGGCCCCTTTGACCCGTTCTTCCAGACCCTTATCGGATACGGACATGGATTGTGTGGTACAGAAGCTCATGGAGAATACGGCTCTGTCCAAGTTAATTGCGGTTTCATCCCAGTTGGTCTCGAAACTGGAAGCCCTCCCTGTATCTCCAGCCGACCCTCCTCCGAGACCCTTCGAGTCTTCGGAGCCGGGAGAAGAGGAACCGATGATCGTTGAACCCTCGGTGCCGAAGCCTACTTTTGTGCGATCGGCACCACTGACCTCGATTCCCTCGGAGCCCATCGAGGAGTCACGGAGCCGACGATCTCTCCTTGGTTCCGGGGCCGTGAGTCGAACTGAGCTGTCGGTACTGACTCTTCCTCTTGGAGCCTCGGCTCAGATTAGTTCGGCTCCGTCCTCGGGGTCGGAGCCCGTGGTCCCGTTCTTGGGGAAACTACCGTGTTCTTCGGACCTGGTGGAGTCCTCGGCCCGGGGCTCCGGGGCCTTCGACGTTATGAGGAAGGTCTTGTCTGAAAAGACATTCACCTCTTCGGAGTCATCTTCTCCTTCCCCTAAAGGGCCGCATTCTGTTTCTGTACCAGCGATCCCAACCAAGCGTAGAGACCCAATGCCTCAGCCAACCCCAGAGGGTGTCCCCTGTTCCTCGGAAGCTTCACCAGATGCCCCCTCTGATGAAGCCCCAAGGAAAAGATTGTGCAAGAGGAGGCACATTGATTTTCCACAAGAATCACTCACATCAGACACCGATTTGGAGGAGCCAGAGGGGGCCCCACGGTCCCCCTCGGAAGATGTCTCATTTGCTGACATTCTGGAGATTTTGAAACAGAGGGGTGATTGGCAGACCATTGCCCCCACTGAGGACGAATTGGTGTTGCTGAAGGCATTTGGGGCTCAACTTTCTACCTCCTGGGTGACCCCGCCCTTCGATGAACTAATGGAGCTGATAGCTCGAAGGGCGTGGGAGACCCCAGATACAGTGGAACCAGTCCCTAGGAAGCCGAACAAATATATTACTGCCCCCCCAAGACAAGGCTTATCTCACAAAAGGAGTCCCAGTGGATGCTATGGTGGTAGCGGCAGCCAAGAAAAAGGAAATGTCTGAGTCATCTTCCTCTGTTCATCCTCCTAATAAGGATTCCAGGACTATGGACAGATACAGGAAGTGCGTTTTCAGTTCAGCAACTTTTTCCATGCGTTCGCTGAACTACCTGACGCATTTTACATGACTTCAGAGAGATCTCATTAAAGAGCTGGGAGATACTCTCCAGGGTAACACAGATGCTGCTGTCTCCGAAAAGGTAACAGCACAACGCAACACCCTAACTTCGATAGTAAACTCGTCCATGAGGCTCATTTCATATGCGGCCGAAGGGTCGAGTAGGGCTGCAGCTTCAGTGGTCGCTCTACGGAGGCAATCCTGGATGTGCCTTTGCTCCTTTGCGGAAGCCTTCAAGTCTTCCTTTACCAATGCCCCATTCGATGGTGCCATCCTGTTCAGTCCCAGAGTGAAGGAGACTCTCATTCGGTGTGAGCAAGAAGGTAAGACCCTGTCTGCCATAGGGGTCAGTTTTTCCGCCCCGACCAGACCATACCCCAAAGGGCAAAGAGGCGGAAAGATGTGGTTCCAAAAGACTCAGGGATCTTACCAGCCCACACAGAGCGACGCCCCCTCAGAGGCAGAGGAGGAGGCAGGAATGGAAGATGCCGCCCAGGCGGCAGAGGGGGTCCGCAGAACCAGGGCGACAGGGATAGCGTCCCTGGGAAGCCCTTCCAGCACTCCTGAAGGGAGGCCCGACTGTCATACTCTGGAGGCAGTCGGGGGTCACTTAGCTTTATACCCACAGGCCTGGATAAGTCTTACAATGGATTCTTGGGTAAAAAGCATAGTAACCAGGGGATACAAGATCCTTTTTATCACAATGCCCCCCCAACAAAAGAGATTTCCAGATGTTCCACCCAGTCTGCGAGATCAAGCAGCCATAGAAATAAAAAGGCTGCTCGAAAAAAGAGTCATCCAACCAGTCCCGGCGGACCAGATAGGATCCGGAACTTACTCAAAGTTATTTTTTGTTCCAAAGAAAACAGGGGACTGGAGGCCAATTTTGGACCTCAGTAAACTCAATACCTTCGTAAGAAAGGAAAAATTCCGGATGGTCACGCTACAATCGATCCTTCCCTTCCTACAAAAGGATGACTGGATGTGCTCTATAGATCTCAGGGATGCTTACTACCATATCAAAATGGCCAAAGCGTCCCGAGATCATCTGCACTTCCGGCTGGGAGCCAGTCACTTCCAATTTCGAGCACTGCCCTTTGGTCTCACCTCAGCCCCCAGGGTGTTCACCAAATGCATTGCAGTAGTGGCGTCTCACCTGAGACGGATAGGATTCCAGGTGTTTCCATATCTGAATGACTGGCTCCTCACCGCCACCACCAGGCATCGTCTGTTGCAAGCCAGGGAATACATGATCAACCTTTGTTCCCGTTTAGGGATCTCAATTTTGAAAAATCTGCCTTATCGCCCTCACAGCATATTTCATTTATAGGGGCGGAATTAGACACTACTACAATGCTAATCAAACTTCCACAAACAAGAGTATCAACCCTCAGAGACCAGGTCGCTATTCTGATTCAGAGCAGAAAGGTTTCTGCGGCACAAGTGCTAAAAGTACTGGGTTTGATGTCAGCCACTTTGATTGCAGTTCCCCTCAGCAGGATGCACATGAGGATCCTCCAGTGGCTACTCTTCATGCAGTGGTCATTCCAACAACTCCCTCTGTCTCACCACATTTCGATCACGGAATCTTGCAAGTGGGATCTTCAATGGTGGCTAAACAGCCAAGACCTAACGATGGGCCGTCCGTTTGTATTACCCAGTCCTATAGCCACAGTAACCATGGACGCTTCCCTGATGAGGTGGGGGGGCTTTTTCAGGGGAGAACAGTCCAAGGAGAGTGGTCCAAGATAGAGTACAATCTGCATATCAATGTTCTGGAGCTGAGAGCAGTGTTCCTAGCGTTGCAACACTTTCACGAGTCTCTACCTCTAGGAACAGTGGCAGTTCAGACGGACAATATGTCGGTGGTCTGGTACATAAACAAACAGGGAGGAACCAGATCTTATCCATTATGCAGAGAGGCCCTGAGAATTTGGCAATGGGCAGCGTCCACAGGTCGTTTTCTGATAGCAATGCACATCCCGGGGTCATCCAACGTCATTGCGGACAGGTTGAGCAGAGCCATCCTGTTACCTCACAAGTGGTCCCTGAACAGCCTAGTAGCGGAAAGGATTTTACGCAGATGGGGCCAGCCTTGCTGCGACCTTTTTGCATCCCCCTTGAATGCCAAATGCAGAAGCTACTTTGCTCTTCTTCCCCCTCTGGGGGGGTGTCCCCAGGGACGCACTAGTGCACAATTGGCCTCCCTCCTGTTCCCTTGATTCCCAAATTTCTACAGAAAGCCAGGAACCTGGAAAGGTCGATCATACTCATAGCACCATTCTGGCCTCAGCAGATCTGGTTTCCCTTCCTTCGTGCCCACCTGATGGAGGAACCATGGATTCTGGACCCGGAGCCAGACCTTTTGACTCGCTCGTCGGGAGTTCCTCATCCGTCCCTACGATCCCTCAAATTGACAGCTTGGCTGCTCCACTTCCCAATTTAGCCAGGTCAAAGTTTTTGTCTCCTTCGGTACAACACATCCTACTTTCTTCTCACAAACCTTCTACCAGAAAACTATACAAAAGCAAATGGAAACGTTTTGCTTGCTGGGCGTCAACACAAGGATTAGACCCCTTGGTTGCCCCGATACACAAAATTCTAGAATTTTTATCCACACTGTTTCACGGAGGGGCC
Organism: Protopterus annectens; assembly: GCF_019279795.1. Taxonomy (NCBI): domain Eukaryota; kingdom Metazoa; phylum Chordata; order Ceratodontiformes; family Protopteridae; genus Protopterus; species Protopterus annectens. The sequence goes on from NC_056749.1 coordinate 279,062,782, forward strand.
TCTACTTCTACAATAAGGGTACAGTTAGCGGCTATATCGAATTTTCATGTAGGTGAAAGGGATTCTTCAATCATGTCTCACAGGCTTTGTAAGGCTTTCATGAAGGGTACCTTTCACCTTCGACCACCCATTCGCAATCCAATCTCCCCATGGAATTTGAATTTGATGTTGTCTCAGCTTATGCTACCACCCTTTGAACCAGCGTCAACCTGTTTGATTAAGTATGTGTCATGGAAGACCCTGTTCCTCATCGCTATTACCTTGGCTCATAGAATTTCAGACCTCCAGGCACTGTCAGTCAGACCGCCATACATGATTTTTCACCCTGATAGAGTTTCCTTACGTACTAATCCGTCCTTTCTTCCAAAGGTATGCTCAGTACTTAACATTAATCAATCTATTGAACTACCCACATTTTTCAAAAATCATTCAAACAAATTGGAGTACATGTTACACAAGTTGGATGTGCATAGACAATTGATTTTATCTGGACAGGACAAAAGACTATAGAAAATCGGACCAACTGTTCCTGTCATTTGCGGAGAATAAGAAAGGCATGGCAGTAACCAAGCGAACATTATCCAAATGGCTGTCGGACAGCATAAATTTTGTTTATTCTGCTTCAAAGCAACCAGGGCTGTTTCTACTTCTGCCCATGCCGCTCTTCTTCCATTGGATACTATTTGTGCAGCGGCTACGTGGGCAAAACCTCATACGTTTGTCACTCATTACAAAGTAGACAGGTCCTCCAAGGACAGAGCATCTTTTGGTTCCACTGTACTCAGGAACGTTCTTCCATAAGTCACCCAGGGTAACGGAGCTATGGATGCTACCCGTGTGTAAGAACAAATGGCGAGATCGAACAATTTCACATAAAGAAGTTATGTTCTTATCATAACGTTCCATGTGAATTTTTCATCTCGCCTTTGTTCTTACAACCCCTCCATCCATCCCCCACCACATTCTGGAAGAACGGGTATGACTAGTGTCTGGTTGGTTTCTCTAGATGGTCTTCTCTACCCAATCCCCAGTAAGCAGCCTATCCCCTTTTTTTTGCCTACCTGGGGGTGGTTCTAATGGTATGCAGCTTCTAGTGTGTGTGATTGCATGAGAGTTAGATGCAGTGATTAGTACTGTTTCTGGTTTTCGCAGACTAGATCTGAGGGATGGTAGAGGAGGATCATGGGATATAGACTGTGTCTCGAGCTTTCTTTCAGATGCAGAGCTTGTGAAGCGGCCGACTTGGAGCCGAGGATCAGCTCTGAACCATGTGTAAGAACAAAGGCGAGATGAACAATTCACATGGAACGTTATGGTAAGAACATAACTTCTTTTTTCCGGAGGTTACCTCATCCCATTCTCTTCAATACCCCCGCCAATAAGAAAAATCCCAGACGTTCCACCCAGTCAAAGGGATCAAGCAGCCTCAGAGGTGTCTCAGCTGCTGGAAAAAGGAGCCATCCAACCAGTCCCCTCAGACCAAATCGGATTAGGGACTTACTCAAGATTCTTTTTGGTGCCGAAAAGAACAGGGGACCTGAGACCCATACTAGATCTCAGTCAACTCAACAATTACGTACACAAGTCCAAGGTCCGGATGGTCACTCTACAGTCAAATTCTCCCATTGTTGGGAGAGGATGTTTGGATGTTCTCCATCGATCTCAAGGATGCTTATTACCATATCAAAATAGACAAAGCATCCAGGAGTCACCTACGCTTCTGGTTGGGAGCCAGTCACTTCCAGTTTTGAGCCCTGCCCTTTGGTCTCACTACAGCCCCCAGGGTGTTCAAATGCATGGCAGTGGTGACAGCTCACTTGAGACGTCAAGGATTCCAGGTGTTTCCGTATCTGGACGACTGGCTCCTTACCGCCCCCACCAGGCATCAACTAGTTCAAACAAAGGACGCTACCATCAGTCTGTGTCACAAATTGGGCATAATGATAGACTGGGAAAAATCTGCCTTATTGCCCTCACAGCGTGTCACCTTTATAGGAGCAGAGCTGGACACCATTCTAATGCGAGCATTTCTACCGCAAGAAAGGATCATGGTATTGCAATGACAAATTCATATACTGATGCCACTCAGACAAGCGCAGGCAAGAGTGGTTCTACAACTCCTAGGGACCATGGCGGTGACTATCATGCTAGTCCCTTTAGCGAGATTACACATGAGAATTCTTCAGTGGCTCCTCTTTGTCCAATGGTCTCTACAAAGACTCCCACTATCTCATTCTATCTTAATCACAGACAGGTGCAAGCAGGATCTCCGTTGGTGGCTGTGCACAAGCAATTTGAACGGGGGAAAGCCCTTCGTTCCTCCCGTCCCTGTTGCCACTGTGACCACGGACGTCTCCCAGATGGGGTGGGGGGGCATTATCTCGGCAGGACAGTCCAAGGCACATGGCAAGAACAATGAGATACATTCACATATAAATGTCCTAGAGATGAGAGCAGTGCTTCTTGCGTTGCAGGCATTTCAGGAAGTTCTTCCTGTAGGGAGTATTGTGATACACTCAGACAACATGTCAGTAGTGTGGTATTTCAAGCAAGGGGGGACACTATCATACCCCCTATGCAGAGTGGCCATGTGAGTGTGGAATTGGGCAATAGCTTCCCAACGGTTCCTGGTGGCAATGCACATTCCGGGGAAATCCAACGTGATAGCGGACAGGCTAAGCAGAGCAATACTTATGCCTTGCGAGTGGTCCCTGAATCGCCTGGTTGCAGAGCGAATCTTAAGCAGATGGGGTCAGCCTTACTGCGACCTGTTTGCCAGCCCTCTCAGTGCGAAATACAGCAACTACTTCATGCTGATCCCCCCACAAGGGGAGTCACCCAGGGATGCTCTGGTTCACGATTGGCCCTCCGGTCTGCTTTATGCTTTCCCTCCATTTCCCCTTCTCTCGAGGGTGATTCAGAAAGCCCAATCCTTTTGAAGCAGAATGATTCTGATTGACCCACATTGGCCTCGTCCAGTATAGTTTCCCTTTCTTCAACCATACGTTGTGGACACTCCTTGGATTCTGGACCCTCTACCAGATTTGCGGACACACATGTCGGGACAGTTCCACCCCTCTCTGAGGACTGTCCGGTTGACAGCCCGGCTACTCCACTTCCATTGCTAGTCAGACGTCATAATTTTTCACCGGAGGTGGTCCATATTCTATCGTCTTCCCATAAGCCATCCACTAGGAAGATTTACTCTAGCAAATGGAAAAGGTTTTCCATCTGGGCTCATTCTAGAGGTATCGATCCTTATACAGCCCCGATAGATTCAGTTTTGGAATTCTTGTCAATGCTTTTCTATCAGGGATCTGCATCAGCCACCATCAAAGTCTAACTGGTGGCAATATCTAATTTCCATGTAGTGAATGAACCTAGTCTTATGGCCCACGGACTATGCAAAGCATTCCTAAAAGGTACCCTGTTACTTCGTCCCCCAGTGTCAGAACCCATCATGCCCTGGGACCTCAATTTTGTTCTCCAAGCACTCACAATGCCACCTTTCAAGCCTGCAGCTACCTGTGAGTTAAAATTCTTAACATGGAAAACAGCCTTTTTAATAGCAATCACTTCAGCTCGGCGGGTCTCGGAAATTCAAGCCCTCTCCATCAAGCCCCCATATCTAATCTTTGACAAAGATAGGGTCTCTCTTAGACCAACCCCATCGTTTCTTCCCAAAGTGGCTTCTGTGTCTAACATTAATCAGTCCATTGAGCTGCCAGTATTCTTTCCCCATTCTCTAACAAGACAGAATTTAGATTTCACCAATTGGATGTGCATAGACAATTACGCTTCTGTCTACACCGGACAAAGGATATCCGTAAGTCTGACCAACTCTTTGTGTCTTTTTCGGAAAACCGATTAGGTTCTCCAATATCCAAGGTTACTCTTTCTAGATGGATAGTCAGTTGCATCTCTTTTATCTATCAGGCAGGAAACAAGAATTTGCCATTTCCAGTCAAGGCACATTCTACGTGGGCTGTTTCCACATCCACAGCCTATCAAGCTAGATTGTCAATGGATGATATATGTGCTGCAGCTACTTGGGCTTCTCCCCACACTTTTGTTTCTCATTACAAATTGGGCGTGGTTTCCAGGGGCAGATCTTCCTTTGTTTCCACAGTTCTCAGGAGTATTTTCCTATGAGCCACCCAGGATGTAGGTGCTAGGGACGCTGTCCCACGGTAAGAATGTAGGTGAGATAGGACTACATAACATCAAGAAGTTATGTACTCACCATAACGTTCAATGTATGTAGTCCATCTCGCCTCACATTCTTACTTACCCTCCCACCTTCCCCCTGCCTGGAGGATTTGTAGCATAAGATTTAGAGTACAGGTTGTCACCTGCTGAGTCCTTTTCCTGAGTTACTGTCTGTATATGCATGTGAGGTGTCTATTAGTGTATACATTGTTTCGCAGCAAACTAGATCTGGGTATAGGGAGCAGTGCATCTTGGGATACCCTCTTAGCCCAGCCAATGAGAAGACTTTGAGCTAGTAAAAATCGGCCGAGTCGGAGTCTATATTCGGCTCCAAACCCACGGTAAGAATGTGAGGCGAGATGGACTACATATATCGAATGTTATGGTGAGTACATAACTTCTTGTTCTTTCTCTCAACTTGCTATTTCAACTCCAATAAATCTTTAAAACATTCATTTTTTCTTTACATTATTTTAGGCCTGTCTCCAAATAGTCTCCTTAGATGATTATCAGAGGAAGAAACAAACCAATTTTCCAAAATGCAGTGCACTATTCTGTAGGTATCAGCAGTAAAAATTGTAAAAAAAGCCTTCCTAAATTTCATTCCTGAGTCCATTCTGACCACAGGAGATGCCCCACTAACCAGTTCTGCCCCCATCTCCCCATCTGACATGATTTTGTTAACACAGGCAGGTATATATCCTTCTTAGTCTTTTACCCACCACTTCATTCCTGATCTCTACTAAAAATTCTGTAGGATAGCCCCACTTTATAAACATCTCCAACAGTTTATCACACTCCACTAAAATTAAAGTTTCATCTGGTATCATTTGGGCAAGCCTCACAAGTTGGCCTTTGACTACAGCCTTTGAGTATTTTGGGTGACAGTTTTTGTAATGGAGGTAACTGTTGGAGAAGGTAGACTTTCTATGGATGTTAGAAACAAATAGCTCCTTTTCATAGTCTTTATACAATACTCCATCCAAAAACACAATGGTGTCAACATCATATATAAGAAAACTTTAGAAAAGATGTAGCTGCATTAATATATTCAAAAAATTCAACAAGTCTCTCTTCAGTGTCAGTCCAGACAAAGATATTGTCCAAAAAGCAGGTATAGTAGTTATAACAATTTTTGAAAGGGGATTAAAATACAGTTCTGCTCCCAATTAGCAATCACTAAGTTAAAGCTGGGGGAACAAGCTGCCCCCTTGCTACTCAGCTTAACTGCTTGAATAATTGCCCTTCAAAGATCAGAAAGTATTGGATAACACTATGTCCATCAAACCCACAGCTAGGTTGATTCAATCCAGGGTTGTATTTTAATGTCAAATAAAATTTCTTCCAGCTAGATGAGATCTTCAAAGTGAAGAATCACAGACTACAAATCATGCTCATCAATTTTTACAAGCAGACAGTCTTCACAGAACCCACTCTCAACAATCCTACTAAAAAAATCTAGAGAGTCTCAACAGTTTTGTGGTAACCTTGCAACAGACACTTTTAATAGCCCATCCAAACATTTAACAATATAATGGGTTTTACTTCTGTTGGCATCAGTTGGCCTGAGGGGTGGGTTAGCCAGGCATTTGTGGATCTTGTGTTTACCAAAATACCCGCAACAACTGGCCATCTATTTTCCATGAATTTATATTCTTCCTTACTAATTTGCCCTTGCATTAACATTTCATACAACTCCATATCTGTTTTAGCATAAGCATTGCTAAGCTTGTTCCTAGATATTTCTATACGGGTGTCACTGAGCAAAAGGCTATTCATCCTTTGATGACTAGCTCACCCCCCTTTATCAGGTTTCATAAATCTTACACGTTTGTCATGAGACACTTCTTTAAAACTTCTCTGCTCTTGGGACATTAAATTATAAGATTTCCTTTTGGGGGTTTTGGTTAAAACCTTTCATATGTCCCTTTTGCACAATTTTTCAAATAAACTTTTATCTTGTGGTTTAGTGGTGGATTGAAGGTACTGGATTTTCTTAATTCACCTTTCTCCCATTTATTTATAGCACTGTTGGAGTTAACATTTTTAAACCACAATGCTAAATTGACCTTTCTGGTGTACAATTTTAAGTCTAAAATGACTTCCCCCGCATTTTAGTGGATACATAACTCAAACACTTAGAAAGCACCTCTGCATGTAACATATTAAAAGCCTTGGCTGAATAAGTATACAAAGTAAGCACCACTGCATGTAACATATTGAAAGCCTTGGCTGAATTAAGTATACAAATAAAATCATTGTCTTTATTCTTTACTATGTAGGGAAGACCAACTGGAGTCAAAACACTTGGTCCCCCATCAAAAATTAAATCCCTTACCGGTTCCTGTGATAGTTATTCCTTTTCCTTATGTATTTCTTCGGTTTGGCACCTTGCTTCTGATAAAGCTTTGTTCATCAGCTTTTTGGCCTTCTCCTGGTCATACTACTCCTTAATCCTTTTGGATCTCCTTATTTCCCACTGTTCGGTGGGTCACGGTCCATTTGGGGACGGGTTTGTAACTTCCTCATCTATCATTTCCTCTTCTTACCCTATTGGTCCTTGACACACCACACTTTCCCTAAGTCTTTCTTTAATGGTTAAATCTGGATAGGTGTGACCTTCACTTGTATACTGCCGAATCCCTTTGAAACTTTTTGATCTTCCTTTGAAGTATATGGTCACAGTACTTATCAACTTTGTGAAAAATATTAGTATAATTAGTTTTATAGTGTTCGAACAGAAAGTCTTTGGTGAGTCTAACGTTCAACTTGTCCAACTTGGTAGACAACTTCTCCAAAGCCAAATCATTCTGCTTAATCATAAGCTTCAGCTGAGCCAGGTGTGAAATAATGAGCACTTCCACTAATGCATTGTAATAATTGATGCCTTTTAGGACTTCGTTGGGAAACCTCCATAATCTGAGCCCTTTGGTTACTTGTCTAACTTGTAGATTTTCACATAAATGAGAATTTTCTAATTGCAGTCTCTTGAAAGAAAACAATTTTGTTTCAAAATCCTGTAACTGCTCATCATAGACTGTACCTTAGCTATGGGATTAGGGCCATAACACAGTTCCTTTTGTTCAATTCAAACTTATTAATTTTCCATGATTGTGAATCCAGTTGGATTGTTTATGTGGATTGTTGTAATTCATGCCCTGCCTTTTATATTGGAAAAACCTCCAGGAAACTAAGAGAGTGAATTTATGAGTTAGAAGTTAAAAAGGCAAAAAGTACTAATGCCTTATGCAGATACACACATCACCCAAATCATAAATTTAAGTTTGCAGTTATCGATCAGATTAAAAAAGATTTAAGGGGGTTTATTATTGAAGAGCACTTGTTAGTAAGATAACTAATTTGGCAACTGACATTAAATGCAGTGGTGGTTCTTGGTTTGAATGAGGCTTATTCCATCAGTCCAGTCTCAAGCTAAAAGGTTTAGAGGTGTAATTGGGTGATTGTTTATAATATGCCTATTTAAATTCACTTAATATGGTTAATTAATTTTTATCATTTTATGTCATAGTAGTCTGTACAACAACCATTTATATTTGGAAATGTATATTTTTAGTATTTAGGATCTTTTTAGCAATTTCTGATTAATATTAAAATTAAGTGTTTCTTATTGGGGATTTTATAATGTCATGTGACAGGAAATTAATATAAGCTGATTGTGATTAAGTAATGGCAGTTCTCAAGAAGTCCAGCTTTAGGATGAAAATGCTTAACTGTCTTGATTAAACTACTGTGTTGATTAAATTGGTGTTCGCGCATCTAAGTCTCTTGCTGTTTTCCACTCTGTTGGTTGGTTATAAGTTCAACAAAGATTCTGTAGTGAGGTGGTATTAGTTTGTATGCGTACATGTGTGTGCAAGTCTCTAAGGGCATGAGTAAGACTTATGAATGTGTGTGCATGTGTCTGTCTGCCTGACTGTCTGAGATTGCACACTAGGGGTGGGATGATGTATGGAATCAAGAGTTTGGATGTGTGTATGTATTTGTGTATAGATAAACAGGTAGATATGAGTTTGTGTGTGGAAATGTCTGGGTCTGTGTGTATACACACGCACGTGTATGAGAGAACATGGGCATCTGACTGTGTGTGGGTGTATATGTGCGTATGTATAGATGTATGGGGTGCCTTTGCTAACTGACAGTGCTAGTGTTCAGTTCAGACTCATGGTAATGACCCAATAATGAGGTCTTTCCCATTGCAGCCATCCCCATCTCTGCATCACATTTTCTTGCCATTCTGCTAATTGACCATCATTTGTTGGTCAATTAGTACAAGCATTGAGAATTTCTTTGAATCCTGGAATGGTCCTTGTATAGATGGATTATTTTGTATCTTTGAAACCATAATAAAAAACAAAACATTATCCTTTATCACATTTAAGGGATATAAACTACTACACTTACAACTGTATGTCTGCATCTCTGTATGTATGTTATCAATGAAAGTTCTTGAAAGATCAGTTTATTGAAATTGTTCAGAATGCTGGAGACTATGAAATTGTTAATGCTATCTGTATGTGCTCTTATCAAAGGAGTGTTTATTGATAATAGAACATACATGTTGAGTACTCTGGGGTGTCATTATGCTGGGATAGTAGACAGTCCTCACCTTGGACCAGCTGTGTATTAGTAAAGGGTATATGCTGCTTTTAGGGATCTACATTCATATTTTTGGCTACATTCACTGCCAGTGTACTGTATAACATTGTACTGCCAGTGTACTGGAGTAGATTGTATTGGCAGTGATTCACTGCTAGCTGACTTCCCCTTTTCTCTGCAATACTGCAGTGATGGGAGTTAGTACATATACATTACAGAGGTGTATTACCCCACATCAGGATGTATGTGGGTGCATAGCCACCCACATAAACATGTGTAACCTAGAAAAAGCATGGTTTATAGGCATTGTTAGATAAAGTAGAGTATTGGTCTGAAGGGCTATTATGTGCAGTGAAGAGATATTCAGTAATATGCATTCTTGATGGGATTTTTCCATTAAGTTGTGGCCAAGCAACTGACACATAACATTTTTATTTAGTTTTAGTTTAATGTGTATATGTGTGTGCTCATGTTTTCAGATGTATATACTATGCTAATGTACAAATAGAAGAACAAGAAGGTGCACCATGTACAGCAAAATTTAAACAAAAACTCTCTCCTTGAAATAATAAAACCCCGTTTATTGTATAAACAATAAAAGAATCAGCTGCAAGGTAAGCGCTTTCGCGTTATAACAACGCTTCATCAGACATAAAGATGATAAAAAATAATTCCACTTAAATACATGTCATGATGTCACTTCCCAATTAAAAACAACGAATCAGAGTTCTAATACACAACATATGTATCAAGCAATTAAAAAAACAAACAAACAAACAAACAGGTGGTGATGAATGTAAAGACATAATTAATAAACTGGCCATGTTAGCTAAAAGTATAAAACTAGTGTCGAAGTGGTCTGCTAGACAGAAATGGCTTCAACGTCACTCTATCATTTAGGCCAAACTTGTGTGCTTGCAGTTTGAGTATCCATTTAGCCTCCCTTTCTTCTGTGGTGTTTCTAACATTACCTAGTCGGCTGGTGGTGGATACTAATTCTAAAACCTGAAATTTAAAATTGTGTGAGCATCCTTCATCTAAAATGTGCTTAGCTAGGGCATTGGTAGTATTGCCCTTGTTGATAGCATATAGGTGCTCCCTCATACGCTCCCTTAGGGATCTTGTTGTCATGCCTACGTAAAAAGTATTACAGGTCTGACAAACAGCAACATAGACCAGATTTGTGGATCTACAATCCGCATATTGTCTAAAATTATAAGAACGTCCTGTTACGGGATGGGTAAAATTATCAGAGCAGCGTACATACTTGCACTGATTGCAAGAACTGCAACTAAACGTACCTGTTCTGTGTGGAATTCTAGTACTCTGATGGGCCCTGTCGTAACAAAGTAAAAAGTAATCTGTTGAGAGACAGCATATTTCTGTATGCTACTCTAGGTCTCTCATCAACTAAGCTCTTAATCCGTTCATCGACCATCAACAATCTCCAATTCCTATTCAGGACATCCAATACATGGTGATTCCTGTTAGTAAAAGGGATGACTATCCTATTTATAGTTGCTGGATTGCTGGTTGTTTTAATAACTTCATGGGGGTATGATCTATTGATCAATGGTGCCCCTATATTCTCCCTACAACGTTCACCTCTTGCAATGTCTGCATGCACCTGTGTCTGATTGTGTCCTCTAGATATAAAATTCTTAGCTAGTACTGACTTATGGTGATCAAAAACACTATCTTGGGATGTCAACTTGGATATCCTTATTGTTTGATTACTCACTAAATTCTGATGCACATGCCTAGGGTGCATGCTGGCCCGATGCAAAAGATTGTTCCTCCAGCATGGTTTCCTAAAAAGCTCTGTATCAAAGCCAATAGTTCCCTTTATTATCTTGACATCCAAAAATTCAATGGCGTCTACAGAATAGCAGCATTCAAAACGTAGGAAATCAGTTGTCTCATTTAGGTAACTCACAAAAGTTAACAGTTGCTCTATGGTACCATCCCAAAGTAAAAAGACATCATCCACAAACCTATTGTAGTGTCTGAGATGTTTCGTGTGATCAAGACTAGTATTGAAAACATATTGGTCTTCCCATTGTGCCAATACCAAGTTGGCATAGGCATTGGCACATGGGGTGCCCCTCGCAACCCCTTTAGTTTGTAAATAGTACTTGTTTTCATAACAAAGGACATTGTTCTCAAGAACAATTTCAAGGAGTGACATACACTTGTTGATGGTATTAATGGATGTTCTTTTCTTAATTAGTAGTGCTCGAATATACTCCATACCAACATCATTGGGTATTGATGTAAACAACGATTTTACATCAAGTGTAACTAACACACAATGGATGTTGAAGGGAGAGGACTTACTATAAATAGCTAAGTTTTCTAAGAAGTGTGGTGTGTCTCTTAGAACATGTTCCACTTCTGAAACAATAGGTTTAAGCAATTTGTCTAGATAAATGGATAGAGGTTCTGTCAGCCATCCACGACTAGATACAATTGGTCTTAAAGAGGGATTCTTCACATCCTTGTGGATCTTTGGGAGGCCCCTGAAAGAGGGAACTAGGGGCTTGTCAACCAATAAATACAAATAGAGGTCATTGTCGATGACCATGGTTAGCAATAAATCATATAAACTGGCGTGTACTTTCCTAATTAAATCATTCAAAAAACAATTAGAAATGGGGAGGTATGTCTCCCTATCAGCTAACATAGAAAACATTTTGTCTAAATAATCAGATTTATCTAGAATCACAATGGCTCCACCTTTGTCCGCTTGTCTTATTACTATTTGATCATTACACTTCAAGTCTGCTAGAGCAGCTTTCTCACCAAGGGTCATATTATAAAAATCAGGCTTAGCATGTCTGTCATTGTAAAGCTCAAACAGGTCAGACTCACAGGCCTGTTCAAATGCCTCTAGTAAAGGGTGCTGTGGAGGCATGAAAGTAGATGGTTTCCTAAAGGGTCTATACATAGTATTGCAAGCACCAGTATCTTGGCCAAATAATAACTTAAGACCCAAATTCCTAGTAAATAGTTTGATATCAACAATGATATCAGTCATGTCATTACATCCAGAGGGTATGAAACCCAACCCTTTATTCAAAATCGAAAGCTCATTGCTACTCAAAGTATATTGAGAAAGATTTACAACTAAGTTTTGGATCTCGGTACCTTCTTCGTATTTTGAGAAATCTCGTCCATATTCTTCCTCTTCCCCACTCTCCCTTGGGGCAACCAAGTCCTCCTTTCGTGTGGTTTGTAGGGAAGTGGAAAAGAAGGCAGGCCTTCGCCCAAACCAAAAACTTCATCCTCTGCTGATATCACAAAGGGATCCATAGATAATTGCTTCCTCCGAACGTCAGGGATCCTATGACTAGCGGTAGTATCCATGGTAGATGGTAAACCCACTATGGCTTCGTTGTCGGCGTGTATTTCGGCTTGAACAACTAGTCGATGTTGCAACGGGATGTCCGTGGTAACCTGCAAGGCTCCAGATACATTCCGTGAAGATGGAACCGGAGGATGGGCTTCCTTTGATGAAGTCATCATAGAGGAAGGACTCAATGGTGCATCGATGGTAGGAAGCACCGGATTTAAAGGTGTAGAGCCAGATTTCCGCACTGGTTGATGTGCCGATGAATGGGAAAAAACAGTTTTAGAAGGAAACTTATCACGGGGCCAAGAGAAAACTTGGCCGTTATGGAAATCTAAGAAATCCCTCTCCAACTTTCTCTTTTTATCCAGTAGGGATCTAGAATCAAGAGAAGACAAAGTACGCTTGATGTCTTCTGAAAACAAAAGTAATTCATCGTTACCCAGCAGTTTAGTTAATTCAATGTTGGTAGTATTGATTTCACCCATTAACTGTTCTATTACGTTCCCATAGTGCTCAATAAGAATCCTGATGTATGAAAAGCCAGTTTCTAAGTTGAGCTTCTGCCATTTCGAGAGGAGCTCCGGGTTAGAGTTACCAAATGTGGGCATTTTTAATACCCTTAACCCTCTCGGGATTAGTTTAAATTTGAGGCAGGCTTCCATATGCAAGCTCTGCCACTGAACGGTACTTAGTTTCTGGAGTTTAGTTTCAAGTTTCCGAGTTATGAGGACAATGTCCATGTTGTTTTTAAAATTGTTGTTTATATTGTCCGACTTATTCAAGTCAGTAGCTGTTAATTTTAATAGCGGATTAGTGTCCATTCGGACATATTCCTCGAGAATAAAAGGTGAACCTGATTCAGTAACACAATTAGATGATTCAGACGTAGCAGCCATGTTCCGGCAGGAAAAACAACGGTAAAAAGTCACAAAAAACGAATAATTCCTGCTGGATAAAGCACCTCCAATGAAAAAGTAGATGCACAAATAGAAGAACAAGAAGGTGCACCATGTACAGCAAAATTTAAACAAAAACTCTCTCCTTGAAATAATAAAACCCCGTTTATTGTATAAACAATAAAAGAATCAGCTGCAAGGTAAGCGCTTTCACATTATAACAACGCTTCATCAGACATAAAGATGATAAAAAATAATTCCACTTAAATACATGTCATGATGTCACTTCCCAATTCGTTGTTTTTAATTGGGAAGTGACATCATGACATGTATTTAAGTGGAATCCAGCAGGAATTATACTATGCTAATGGTCCACCAGGGCCTTTACAAGCCTAGGAGCACAGCCCAAACCAATTGTGCCCCATGGAAAATGGGCATCTATTTGGAGGGTATTTTGGAAGTTTGTTAAAGGTTTAGTGGAGGGTATATTAGTTAGGGAATATTTACTGTCAACCTTTGTCTGTTAAAAAAATGGGGGGCCAGAGTGGGGGTGAATTTTCAGTTTCCCCTTCAGTGGTCATGGTTACATTTGATTAGGATTATGGATGGAGTCTGCTTCACATGGATGGGGAACCTATTCCAGAGCCTGGATCTCCTTTGAGAGACATATTTGTCTTACCATCACATTTTATTTATGTCTAGTGTATGTGATGCTATTCATTTTGCTGATGTTCAAAAGGTCCATCAGGCCTGGATCTGGGGATGCCTTATATGCCAGACATAGGTCACGTCTCAGTAACCTTTGGGAGACTGAGTACAGATATAGGGTCTTAAATGATCTGTATAGGACAATGTGTTAATACCCTGGATTATCTTGGTGAGGAACCTCAGTGGGCACACCAATTATTGCATGTCTAGACAGGTACATGCTGAAGGGGGCACTGTTCTCAGTGATGGGTCTAAAAAGGACTGAGTAAATTTGTACTACAACTTCTTTGGACCGGGATGTCATACCCTAACTTACAAGTTGGGCAACATAGAATGATTTTTTTACTATCTTGGCTACATGTTGGTTAAAGAATAGATTGCTGATTACATATGTTCCCAGATCCCCAACTACTGGTTCAACTCTTAGGGATGTCTTATTGATGGAGTAATTAACCCGGCTGGATTTTTCCCCCAAAAGCATTATAATGCATTTTTGGTATTGTTTTAATCCGTGGCTTTGGCAGCAGCATTTGTCTGTGTTAGGCCCTTTTTCAGGATGTTAGTGTCACTGGGGGAAATCTATGACAGCTCCCAATTTGTAGTCATCTGCAGACTTTGTGAACCAGAGGCCCTTGACATTAGCCTTAACCTCAGAGAAGTAAATGCTAAACAGGATCAGGTGCATTAGTGAGACCTAAGATACTCTATTTGTGGACAGTCTCTTAGTGGAGGTGGTCTCACTAATCCTGACTTTCTGAGTCCTATCCATGAGCCAGCTGGCAATCCAATGAGTTAAGTAGGGATTTATGCCTAGTTCTGTGAGTTTGTCATCAGTACCTTACTTAGGGTATTGTATCGAACACCTTAGCTAGGTCTGTATGTTGCCAATTTCTTTGATCAGTTCCATGATAAATTGCTCCATTGCTTACATATTAGACTAGTCAGACTAATGGGTCTGTAGTTACAGGGTCAGTTGACGATCTATCCTTGTGAAGATGGACAACCCTTGTAGTCCTCCGTTCATATGGTATGTAGCTTGTTTTGAGTCTGTAGTTGAAAAGTAACTCAAGTGGTCCTGACAGGTTATGTTTCAAGCTGTTTAGGAGGCAACCCAGGATATTGTCTGAGGCCGTTAAGGCTGTGTTTTTGGCATTAGTGAGTGTCACCATGACATTCTCTGCTAATAGTTTGGGGGGGGGGTTATGCTAGCAGGAATTTCATGGGGAGGCAGGGGAGAGTGGAAGGGTGAAATTAGAGATTAATTTTTCAGCTAGAAGGTTCACTATGTAAGTCTGCTTGGTGAAGGTGGTATCACTTACCCACCTGTTCTCACACACGGCTGTGTGTTGCCTTTGAAGTTTTATACATAGCTGTAGGAAACCTTGTGGTTGTCTTTAGCCTGAGAGGCTATCTTGTCCTCATAATTGGTCTTGTTGCATTTAATTAGTACTCTTATTTTCTTGTTTAGCTTAATTAGTGAACTCTTGCTATTATGAGAGTGAATCTTTCTGATTTTGGTCATGACATTTTTTCTTTTGTTATATAGCCTGTTAAGGTTAGGATTCCACCAGTGTGGTTTGTTTTTGGAGTGTATTTTGGGCTTACTTCTGGTAGGTACAGCAGCCACTGTGTATCCTTTACATGGTTGTACAGGCTTTTTTATGAACAATTCTGAATATGTTGCTGTGAATTTTGACAAACTGTCACTTAATAGGATGTAGTTTGCTTTAGAATACTTCCTAACTGTTACATGTTTTGATGGGTTTTCCGTGTTGATGTGTATTTTGAAGGAGACGGCTTTGTGATTCAACTTCAGCAGTGAGTATGTGACACTGGGAGGGGGATGTAGTGCAGTGCTCTTCCCATATTGGTGAGTACTAGGTCCAGTATGTTTGAACCTTTATTTGGAGTAGGCACTATCTGATCAAGGGTATTTGTGTTAAGCCAAGAAAATGTTGTGTCTGCAAGTTGAAGGTACTGTATATGAGTCTGTATTACAACACCAAAATGGCTAAACACCAAATGCCGTTTCACTGACACATAATTAGCGAACTACATATTACACGAGTGGCCAGATCACTGATTTTTTCCCTATGGAAAAAAATTGGTAGGCCAACCACAAACTACACACGACTTCAAACATTACAAAGTGAGGGCTTCACCAGCCCCCCCCCCCCCCCCCCCCCCACATCCTACCTAACCAAATATACCAACTCTGAGATTGCACTACAGTGGGGAAAAGGGCAAATTCATGGCAACAGCCAAGCAATTTTTTTTCCGTAAGAAAAAAATCCGTGATCTGGCCATTTACATAACTTGTAGTTCACTGTTTGTGTCAATGAAACGGCGTTCAGTGTTCAGCCATTTCACTGTCGTAGTATAAACCCGTGTATGTTTCCCAGTCAAAAGAGGGGTAGTTGAAGTCTCTCATAAATAGGGTGTTTGGCAGAATGATGTGTTCCTCCAGCATGTCTAGGCATGAGTAATGGGATTCCAGGGGCATAAATAGTGACTTTTATCTTGCTAGGATATGGTAAGATGTTTTATCTATGGTGAATTGCACATAGATGAACTCCAGGGCATCATCCTGTTTAACCCACCTAGAGGTATATTTGATGCTAATGTAGACTGAGGCACATCTACCTTTAGTACTCGTTTGTGTGGCTGATTGTCTAAATGTGTGAAAGGTACTGAAGCCTTACACTGACAGAGTACTTTCTGTGGCTTTAAACCATGTATAGGTAACAGCAAAATGTCTATAACTTCCAGAGTGAGGAACGCTTGTAGGGTGTGGAGCTTCTAGCCAAGTCTGCCAGCATAGAACAGTAACAGCTTTAGGTTCCATTGGGTTTAATTTGCTATGTTGGTAGCTTTGTCAATCAAGCATTGCCTAAAAAAGGCAGTTAGTGGGGTGGATAAAGTTTTAGCAAATATCCAAAAGCCCAGGGAGACAGGTACAGACCATCCTTGGCAAAACTACATAGTCTATTAACCATATCTTCCGATGCTGACAAATATTGAATCCCCCTGGAATGACATTAGAAATGAAGCCAATTAAAGTCAGTCATTTTTGCTCATACTGTGGCATCATCCTTGGTGACGGTAGAATGCTGCGCAATGCAAGGCACTTACCTGTCTGAAGCACATATTCAGAGAGATCCATAATGTTTCTCTTCATGTAGTCCATTAAGGTACATCTTGGGTCATTTACACATGCACACAAATTATGATAATCATACTGGTACTAGTGGTACATTGACTTCTGTGTGTGCGTAATCCAGATAAGCAACTAACGGTTATCTTCTCCTTGTAGAGTCTGGTGAGTGGAGCATGTGTGTGCCATACAATGCAGTCCCCTATGACAAGAGTCCTGGATGAAGTGCTTGCTTGCCTCATGATCTTCATTCTTGGGGATCCATTCGGTGTAGGTGTATGTTTGATCATGCTTTTGGTTTGTACTTTAGAGATTGCTGAGGATAGTTGTTGTAATTTGTATGCTTAGGAGGTCTTTTTGAGGTCTGGAAAAATTTTTAGTGCCTTCAGCATAAGGTGGTCTGTATGTGTGTGGTGGGCACATTGTGTGTTGGATGTTGTTTGTGTGTTCTTGACAGCCATGTTTGTAAGTGAGATTTTTTTTCGTGTATGTACTTCTCTAGTATACTGTGTTAGTTTTTTTTTTTTTTTTAAGGAATAAAAGTTGTCTGTGAACATGAAACAATTGCTATATTGTAGCACTGTAGGGTCGCATGCAACTCACCAGCATTTGATGGGTGGATGCAATGTTTTAAGGAGTATATTATCACATATCACTGAAATCTTAAAGTATTTTGAATGCAGAAAGTTGTTTCTGGAATAGCATGTCGCTTGTCACTCTTACTAGATTAGCTAATTTGTAAAGTAGAATGCTTAATATGTTAAGAAATATTTATTTTATTTTATTTATTTTATTTTATTTATTTTATTTTACATTTGTTGACCGGGCTAGTCCAACTGGATACATGTCCATTTTCAGTGGAGCTCAAGGTCATGGTTAGATTGAAAAATACACTGATGATGTTAACACAAGTTAATACTAGTTAATACAAATACAATGATAAAACTATAACAAGTAAATACAATTAAATACACTGGAAAGGCCAAATAAAAGAAGCAAGAGTTATGTAAATGATTTAACGAGGTACAGATTAGAACAGCCAGACAAGCAGGGCTAAAATAGAGCGTTCTTTGGTTTTCAGGGACAATAGCTTTTAGTCTGGACTGGAGCAGGGGCATAACCATTTGGATTTCAGGTATGCTCTAAGATGTATTTTAAATTGGTACCGAGAGGTCATAAGTCTTAGGTTGATTGGAAGGGCATTCCAGGATTTGCCAATGGAATTAGCATATAGTGCTTCACCACCAGCATTGTTAGATTTAATGGTCAGTACTTGTAGACTTTTGGAAGACCTGAGGGAGTTAAGGTTGGAGTATTTTGTTCAGTGAGGGGGTTTTATGTGGATGGTTGATTACTTTAAAAGCCTCGGTTAGCTGGTTGAATTTGAGAATATTGGGCAGTTCCAGCCATTCGAGAGACCTTAAATTTAGGCAGTGATGGGTGCGATAGGGCGTTCCAGTTATGAATCTGGCTATGTGATTGTAGGTAGTAGAAAGTTTATTAAGCTCTTAATTATTGAGGAAGGAGAATATCGGGGAGGCATAAAGGAGTGTGGAGAGGAGGTGGGGCCTTTATTCTATACATTGACCCAAGTTTTTTGTTGACTGATTTAATAGTTAAATTTACATGCATATCAAATTTAAGTTTATGGTCTATGGTCACCCCTAGTAGTTTGGTATGGGATAATGGTGCCATTATTGGAGGACACATGGAAGGTTGGGTTGTTGGTGTTAAGGGGTTCTATAGTTTGAGCAGTCGCTGGAGTGGGGAAAAATAGAAGTAATTTGGTTTTGGTAGGGTTAAGTAAGAGTTTAAGTTCCGAGAACCATTTTTCAACAGTGAAATAAATACACAGAAGGTACTGAAATATGTTAATTTATGTTTTTGTCAAAGATTTAGCAGTGCACTTTATTGCTCTGCATTATCAGAACCTCGTAACGAGACTCAGTTTAATGGAATTATGCTGGTTGTTTGCCCAGCCCTCTTAGTAACATTTAACTTAGCCATGATGACAAAGCTTATTCCTCTTTATTTTTTCCTTCTGTGACAATGCTTACCTCACAATGCATTTTACTATAACAAGAATCAAGTCTTTCCAGGATTGTGTTGCTGCATTAAATCAGTTTTTACTTTACTTCTGTTTTGCCAGGATGTGATGGTTACTTTGCAAGACAGATTATCTCTAAGGTACATTGAGCATTTTGCCCTCGTTTTGGAGCCTGAGGTCCCAGATCAGAATCATAAACTGTTGCTCCTGCAGGACAGGCAGCCTTTGACACACGTAAGTACTTCAGTGTCGCTTTCTACTTATTTTAACTCAAAGTTATGAGCCACATTTATTAATTTTGTATGGCTGCCTTCAGTTGGTAGCTGCAGAAGACCAAAATGTGTGCTTGAAAGTTTTAATCCGGTTCTGGTATAGAATTCTTGTCCTGCTTCAGCTGATGTCATTTTGATAAGCAGTCAGATGTGATATGCAATGACAGTATAATTATGTTTGTACTAATGGAGAACTTGTATATTGGCAAACACCTACAGCATCCATGTGTGTGAGTATCAGAGTCATGCCACTGCATGTAAGAGTCACATATTATTCATAAATTAATTTGTATAGAATGTTACTTAATCGGGCTGTTAAATAATTGATTTTTCTTGGGTGATGTTTTTTCTCATTAGGTTAATGGGTTCTTGTTGAAATTCTGAGGATTGTAATTACAATCCTTGCAGTAGTAGAACAGAACCTGTAAATGTGGAAGAATATGCACTGAGCCTGAGGAAGCAGTACCTCAGAATTTTGACCTCAATTAACCCACAACCTGATGGCCGACAAATGCACCAGCATTTCTTAATTATTAAAAGATTAAGTTATACAGCCAACAATATAGCAGGAAAAACAAATCCTACTTGCAGAGAGCCGTAAACTGTTCTTGAGAGCTATGAGAGTGTCAACAGGAGGCCAAGCAAATAACAATATCATATAAAACATCAAACACAGACTTCACCAGTCATTAAATCAGTTTCTGTGAGCAAATGCAAAGCTAATCCTCTTCTATCCATTGTAACACTAGAATATATTCTACAAAGCTGTCATCAGATTTGTGAACACTTAGATTCTTTGTAAATTAAACCTTGTAGCTTAAAAGTATGACCAGCTTAAACAGTATATGCATATATGTATGCATATATGGACGGTGGTGCATATGCTCTCAGCTATTTCTTATTTTGTAGAACGGGTGTGATTTTTGGCCTCATATTTTGATATGCTCCTTGTAAAGATTGTGGATTTTTTAACAAACAAGTGAGGACTACAGTCACTAAATAATAACTAGCAGTTGACTTTGCTAGTGCAGAGTCCACTATGCTAGTAAGTTTTAAAGTATATAAAGGTAGTAGTTGTCCCTGATTTTGTTCTGTTATCCACCATTATTTTCATTTGATCTTTGATTAATGAACAAAGAGGCTGAGGTATAGGGGGGTCCAGTGAAATGCACATTGCCTTCTGACGGCAGTGAACTGACAAGATATTCCTATATGACAGTTATTTATGTATGTATTCATTCATTTGAATGAAATCAAAGATCTGATGTGTGTACAGTCAGTGGTTTTAATTGATGGTCACATCTTTGTGTGTGTTGGGGGATGTAGATGCTCTCAATTGAGCTTTATTTCATAGAATTTCTCTAATTGCTTTGCATCACATTTTGGGCTGTTCCATGTAAAGTTTGCTGCTTTTTGACAAAACAAAATAGTCATTAAATAATGATTACAGACATTCATGTTTCAGCCTTCAAAATGTGTTAATGCAGAGCTTGTAATGCCAGCAAGTTTCTAAGCATGTATGCAGCTTCTCGTTTGGTCCATTGTTCAGCAGATCTAATATCTACATAGACTGTCATTTTCTGCTTGCCTTACCAGCTCCTCCTAATATGATGAGATCAGTCTGTAAGTATTGATTGTGACTCAGTTAATGTCAAATATTCAGCATCAAGTCATTGTTTCCTAAGAAGTAATGCCATCACTACAGCTCATGTTTACAAAAGAGACTCAGTGTTTAGAAAACAGGCTCTTGCAA
Source organism: Protopterus annectens (assembly GCF_019279795.1). Classification (NCBI taxonomy): domain Eukaryota; kingdom Metazoa; phylum Chordata; order Ceratodontiformes; family Protopteridae; genus Protopterus; species Protopterus annectens. The sequence goes on from NC_056749.1 coordinate 279,083,790, forward strand.
GCAGTCCATTTTCATTGCCAGAATTAGCATTGGTGCAGTCTGTCCAGAATACCATTACATCCACCTACAGATAATCATTTTATTAAACATAAAACTGATTTTGTAAATGATAGCTTTACTCTAAAATATCCTTCTTACTACTAAAAGCTAGTGATTTGGGAAAAAAGGAGATGGGTTATACTTGGACAATTTCACAACCTCAAGGTTCATAGGTTGGTACTAGGCTATCGGCCCTAGGGGCTATACAATCCTAGCCATAACAATTCCCTGGCTATTTCTTCCCACAGTATTTACTTCCCTGGAACCCTGTCTAGCAGGGTGACTGACGTGAACCCCGGGATGAATTTCCTATCTCCCATCCAATCGTCAATGTTCCTTTTGAAGAGGGCCAAAGAGGTGCTCTGCTTGACATGTATGGGCAGTCTATTCCAAAGTCTGGGGAGTCCCTGGGTCAGGAACCTATCCCTCCAGCATGTTATGTTCATTGTGATGACAAGGTTTAGATCCCTGGAGTGTGTGGCCCTGAGGGATTGAGATTTCTTTAAGTGTAGCATGTCCAACAGCTCTGGGATTGACATGGCCTTGTATGTTAAGCAGAGATCACCTCTGAGTAGAGTATAGCTGGAGTTTTTTTTAGACGGTCAGCATAGGGCATCTGCTTTAGGCCTGTGATTCTTTTAGTGAGGTATTTCTGTGGCCTTTCCAATTGTTTCAGATGTCTTGTGAGGTACATTGCAAAAAGGGCATTGTATTCTATAATGGGTCTAATGAGTGTCGCGTAGACGGGAACAATGAACTCTTTTTTTCTAGACAAGAACCCTTTTGTGATGAGGTGTGCCGCGTAGAAGGATTTTCCGACTACTGTGGCGATGTGATTATCAAAGGACTACTGTCCACCTGGGTCCCCAGGTCTCTTATCACACATTAGGCGTTAAGTAGACTGCCGCCTATGTGGTAGTTCATGGGTACAGAGTTTTTACCAAAGGGGATGACAGTGCACTTTTTGGCATTGAGCTTAAGGCTATGGCTCTGATACCAGACATCTGTATCAGTGAGGCTCTTCTGTAGGATGTCCACATCATTTGGTGTCTCAGCTATGGCTGCTAGTTTGCAGTCATCTGCGAACTTCATAAGCCAAAGGCCTTCTGTGTTAGCCTGTACTTCAGAGAAGTAGATACCAAACAGGAGAGGTCCTAGGACTGAACCCTGTGGTACTCCACTTGTCACTGGTTTGAAGTCTGCAACTTTTACAGTGTGGGTTCTGTCAGTGAGCCAATTGGCAACCTATCTTGTGACATAGGGATTTATAGCTAGTTTAGTGAGTTTAGCTATAATTCCAGAATGGGGAATGGTGTTGAAAGACTTGGCGAGGTCAAGATAGGCTGTGTGAACCACCATGCCCTTGTTTGCAGCTTTGGTGACTGCCTCAAAGAAGTTGATCAGGTTCAAGAGGCATGATCTGCCTTTCACAAACCCGAACTGGGTGGGGTCCAGAGTTTGGAGGTTACCAATGTCTTTGTTTATGAGTTCCATGATGATACATTCCATGGCCTTACAGACCAGGCTCATCAGGCTAAGAGGGTGATAGTTCCTGGGATCAGTGGTGCCCCCCCCCCCCTTTGTGGAGTGGGATAACTGTTGCTGTGCACCATTCAGTGAGCACAAAGCTTGATGTGAGACTATGATTGAACATGGTGCTTAGGTGGGGAGCCAGTTTGTTCTGACGTTCATTTAAAATGCAGCCTGGGATGTTGTCTGGTCCCATGGATGCTGTGTTTTTGGCTTTAGAGAGTGCAGCTTTTACCTGCGTAGTTGTGATTACAGGGACTCTGCATTCTTCCTGTATAGATATGGACCCTTTAGGGGGTGAGAGGGGGGTAAAGTTAGCACTGAACATATCTGCCAACTTCTTAAGTTAATAGTGCTAATACCTTAAGAGGTGTCCCTCATATTTTCTGGATTTGCCCATTATTCTGAATGTTAGAAGGTGAGAGCTATGAATTATAACAACAATACATTTGCCCCTCATTCTGGAGGTAAGCAGTTGAGCTCTATGCATTGTAATAGTAACTATATATATATATATATATATATATTTGTTTTTTGGGGGGGTTTTTGCATGGAGTGCCACTATTAAGCTCCAAAATCAGAATAAGGTAAAATTTGTTAAGGATGTCCCTAGCACAAGATTCAATCTTAAGCTTATTAAGGATGTCTAAGCACTGTTTAGATCAGGCATTGCTCTAGGAGCTAACAGCAAATAGTGCCAACCAGCAAAGAGCAGCAGAAGAAGCTATAGCAACTTATAAAAGCTGTTAGATGCTTTGTTCTGCCACACTTATAAAGAAAAAGTGTGGCAGAGCAAGTGCTTTAACAGCTTTTAAAGCCATTAGTTCTACAGAGGGGCACTTGATTTCTGCCTTCTGTGTCTGATAGCACTAAATGCTTTATTGGCTTTCAGAAGCTTTGAAAACTGTAAAACACTGCGCTCCTACACTTTTTTTTTTCTGTAACTGATGGATATTTATTTGCTCCATGTACGTGTTCTCAGTGTGGATGCCAAGATTCATCTCTGAAGTGAACTTCTTGGCATTAATAACCTGGTTTGATCACAGACCTGATCATAACCCTGTACGTAAAGGGCACTAAAATATTTAAATTACTAACAACAGGGGAAAAAAATGAAAACAATAATTTGTTTGTAATGCAGATAATCAAATCTGCCATGCATCAATATAATCATATACAAATTGCAAATGTAAATCTAACTGTAAGACATACCTTTACCTGCTATGACATTGCCATCATTGGATAATGCATGGCATCATCCCACCCGCATCATGCCTGCTGTGCATTCTTATTTATGATTTATCCTTAGGTGAGATGATCAACACAATATAAGAGATCTATAACTCAGTCTTTATTTTTGACAGCAGGTAGAAAATCAAAGTATAGTGTTCCTAAATCTGGCATTAGTGAAGTTTCCACAATTTTTATATTATATGCTTAAATGTGCCAAATGCCACAATGTCATTAACCCTTCTCCAGTCTTGAATTAAGCAGTGACATAATCTTATACTGATTACAAATACAGTACGTTTCCCAGATGAGCATGGACTGATGATGTTGCACTGAGAGTTCTAGTTTATCTGGGACTTTATACAAACCATCAACTTCCTGCAAAGGATCAACAAGCTACATTTCCTACAGAAACGTCTACGTATTGCAAATAGGTTTACCAATATGCCTTTACAGATGAAATGACAGCAGTCTTAAGAGTTTTTATATAATCACTATTATTATTTTCAAAAATCCACATCTTGGTGAGGGGTGCAGTGGTAGCATATTGTACAGGTGCCACTGTGTTTTCCTTCCCCAATAACAGTAACCAGCTCATCATGTGGAATAAGCTTGGAAATATTATCCCTTCAACATGTCCTAGGTCTACCCCAGGGGATCTTGCCAGTGGGTTATGAGTAGTACATTTCTCAGAAGAGGTGTCCCTTTTCAACTGGCTCTTATAAGTGTGGAACAGTAGTGGCAATAACTAAGTTCCTCCAAATTGCTGAGCTTCTGACTCTGTCACAGTTGTCATCTTATATTATTATTTAGCAGTTTTCAAAATTAACTTAGCAGTTTTATAAGGGATGCTGGATTGTTGTTGGTTTTATTCATTTACGGTACCAATTTTTTTTCTGTCAGAAAATAATATAAATTACAATTGCAATATATGTACAGCTTATCTTCTCAAGTCTCCACTGAAAATGTATTCTGCCCTGCTGGAAAATATCAATAGCAGACTATAAATAGAATTATCCATACTTGGATAAACACTAAACTGCTGTGTCACGTTGTGGAGCTTGGTGTCATAATGTCTACATTTTCTTTTTCTTTGAATGATAATGTTCCTGTTATAGCAGTAAGACACCACAACTACCAACCTGTACCGAACTTGGGTCCAATAAGAATAAAAATGTACACCACAAAAAATAGACAAAAAGACCCAAGGACAGCCAGAAACTCCAGTATAAATCCATTTTTAATACCAAGGTAAAAACATGCGCACTTTTGGTAGAAAAGCTACCTCATCAGATGTATATTAGAAATACAGAAACATCTCATTAAATATTTCAAGGTCTCACATGACTGCAGTTTATTTATTCTTAAAGACACTAATATAATACATTCATCTAAATGTATATCTAACAACAAACATATAAAAAACTATGAATAGTATATATTACAAACTGTTAAACACTGTAAAAAACAGTGAAAAATACAAAAAACTATATTATTTCCTATTCAGTGGTCTAGCTTTAAGTTTTGGTCTGATAGGTACTCTGTCATTAAGGCCATGCCCATAATCTCCATGTAGTCTGACTATCCATTTTGTTTCTAACTGCTCATTTAGGCTACTGATATCACCCTTTCTGATGTTCTCAGAAGTATGTCCTACCACCAGAAACCTGAAGAAATGTGTACTATCTAAAATGTGCTTGGATAATGCACTCACCATGCGACCCTTACCAATATGATAGTAGTGTTCCTTATTCCTGCCCCTAAGGGCTCTATCAGTTTTGCCAATATAGAATTTTAAACAAACAGGGCAATAAGCTAAATAGACCATATGTGTGGTACTACACGTTGCATAAACATTGAATCTATAAACTCTGTCCTGATCCGAATGTTTAAACACATTGCTACTAACAATATACTTGCACACATGGCAATGCCCGCATGCAGTAGTGCATTTAATGTCATGATCAGGCATCTTATTCTTAGGATAAGATTATTCTTAGGATAACACAGAAGTCTTCTCAAAGATTTCATGTTTTTATACATAAACATCGGTTTAGTGTCTACTATCTCTTTGATGTCGTCTGTTGTCAAAATATTCCAGTGTTTTTCAATAATATCCCTATATTGTCTTATATCACTGGAATAATATAGGCACACTTTTAATTTATTATCATTCTCCTTCATTCTCATATTTTATATCATTCTCCTTGGGCATTGAGTCCATATCACTGCTATATTCTTTTACCAAAACAGGCCCTAGCTTTACTAGTTCTCAAACTGGACACTAACTCAACACTCTCGGTAACATCATCCTGTGCGTAACCCCTGGCAGTGACTGGCTTTCATTAAACTATGGGTCTGTTGTGTGAATTCAGTGTCATGCACACTCAGTCTGGAAGCTCTATAAACTTGGCTTCTAACCACACTTTTAAAAATATTTGATGGGTGCATGCTTTCCCTAAATAACAGATGGTTGCAATGACAAGACTTTCTATATAACTTTGTTGAAATACTACCTTCTGAATCTAACAGTACCTTTGCATCCAGAAACTGTACAGAGTCAACTGAAATTTTTGAAGAGAACCTTAAGAATGAGGTGGTGGTATTGATATAATCAATAAACTCATGAAAAGTACTTTCAGATCCTTAATAGTTTTTAATATATACTATTCATAGCTTTTTATATATTTGTTGTTAGATATATAACATTTAGATGAATGTGTTATATTAGTTTGCATCATTAAGCATGAATGAATTGTAGTCATGCAATACTTTGAAGTATTTAATGAGCTGTTTCTGTGTTTGTAATATACATCTGATGAAGTAGCTTTGCTACGAAAGCACTCATGTTTTCACCTTGGTATTAAAGATGGATTTATACTGGAGTTTCTGGCTGTCCTTGGGTCTTTTTGTTTATTATTCATTCCTGTTATAGTATTATTTGTGCAATGCACAAGCCAAACAGGTATTCTTAGTTACTAGGCTACTGATGAACTTTAGAAGCCTAACCATACATTCCCATGATAGTTTTTCATCCCTGCATTTTAAATACAAATAACCTAGAGATGAGCATATCATTTTCATGCTGCCCTATCCATGAGAGACAAGGGTGCTAACATCATAACCAAATGAAATAAAACAAATAAAATATAAAAACTTGAAGAAACAGCAAGAAGTACTTGACAACCACTTTATTAGGTAACAAATTCAATGAAGTTAAAGCGCCTTTGTCCCAAAAATATTACAGGGGACTTCAGAACTAAAAAACATCTAACATCACAGCTTAAAATACTATAAAAAATGTAATCAGTAAAGCAATCTAATAACACAACCTGTTAATTAAAACTTTGATTGAAAAACTTTAATCCTCTAAGTGCCAGACAATTGATACTGGTGTACTCCTTCAGCCCAGGATAAACAAAGGCATTTAACCATAATTGCCACTTTAGTTCACATAATTCTAGAGGTTCAGGTAGTAATTTACCCTGAACATCGGGAACAAGCTGCTGTATTATAGAATACCCAGATTCATGATATTTATACTCTTATCACATGTTTACATAATGCATTAGTCAATTTTCCATTTTTAATGTCAAATGCTCATACATTCTTTCATGTAAACATCTAGAAGTTGTTCCTATATAACAAGCAGGACACTGTAATCACCTTACCAAATACACAACATTCTTGGATTGACAAAATGCCCTTGTATTGAAAAATAAAGTTTAAATCTTACTCCCATGGGTATTATATAATGGCATTGTTTACACATCCTGCATTTAAAATTACCTAATACCTTATTGTTGTTATTGAAAGCAATACTTGATAGTGTTCTACTTTCTAACAGTTTTTTGAAGGAATAATCCTTTTTAAACATTATAGCCAGCTTGTCACCCAATAATGGCTTGGTCAAGGGTAAAAAAATTCCAGTTCTTATTTAAAATTTTTACTACAGCTAAGCTGTTCTTGTTAAACACTGTAATAAATGAAAAAGTTCCTTTTTTTGTTTTCATCCATCGTCAGTCTTATTTACACATTGGGAAACTCCATCTTTATTCCTGTTATCATATCCAATAATATGATGGTTTAAAATGGGTTTAAAAATCCCCTTTCTTTTTTAAGTATAACCTCACTGCTTACATTTTCCAGTAGGATATTAGGGTAGCCCCTTTTCCTGAATATATCAAGTATAAAATCAATTTCAGTTCTAAAATCTATTTCACAGGAGACCATCCTAGCTGCTCCCACCAACTGACCTTTTACCACAGATCTCATCTGGTATGGGGGGGGGGGTTTAGCTAGTAGTTTCCAAATATGAACTGGAAAATGTAGGCTTTCTATAAATTCTGGAATTTAATTTTTTATCAACAGGATCTATAAAAATTTCAGCATCCAAATATATCCTTTCATTATGGATTGTGTATGTGAATTTGAGAAATTCAGTGGTACTGTTAATGTAATTTAAAAACTCATTCAATAGTCTCTCAGTTCCAGTCCAAGCCAAAAAAAACATCCAAAAACCGTGTATAATATTTAATATACTTTGAGTATCTACTTTTAATAATAAATTCAGATTCCCAGTAAGATATACCATAGTTGGCATAGGTGGTGGTGCATGCTTCCATAGCTACACCAACAACTTGTTTAAAATACTGTCCTTCAAAAAAGACAATTATTGTGAAGAATAACTTTCATTATGGTAACAAGATTAATGCAGTCATGTTTGAATTTCTTAGTCTCAAATAACTGTATTTCTAGCCAGTGTAACCCCACATTGTGTGGTATGACAGAAAATAAGTTTTTAATGTCTATGGGGGCAAGCAAAATACCGTCAATAACTTCAATGTTATTTAAGTTGGATAAAAAAATCCCAAGAATCCTTACAAATATATTTAAGTTCCTTTAAACCATCTTTTAGATAGTAATCAACCAGTTTGGCCATAAAGAACATTTTTGATCTTTTGCCATCAACAATAGGTCTGAATGGAGGCTGACATAAATCTTTGTGGATTTTTGGAATCCCAAAAATACTTGCTATTACTGGGAACTCATTTTTTATAAAGTTATATACTTCCTTTTTAACCTGATCCTGAAATAACATATCATCAAGCATAGTATCAATATTTTAAAAGCAATATTGATTTCATTTTTAGAAACCTCAGAATATGTTCCATCTATAAGAATAACATTCATACTATTACAATAATCCACCTTCTCCATAATAACCATACCGTTACCTTTGGTTTCATATCTCACATTTTTTATCATCAACAATATCTGACAAAAGAGCTTTTTCTTCTATGGTCAAGTTGTCTTGACCCCAGCATATTTTATCATGAACCATTTGCCTAGAATCCAGTTCACATGCCCTCTCAAAAGTATGAACAAAATCATGTATAGGAGGGTTACAAGTGTTTAGTTTTTTCAAACAATGTGGATGGGTATGTTCAAGTGTCACTAGAGTTAAATCATAAACATAAATTTAATTTTATAGTGTAGAATTTTAAGTCCAATAACAATTCAGCTATATGTCCTCTACGAGCCGGCACAAACTAAATCCTTTTGCAAGAATATCAGCAAGGGCATGATATATACATTTGTTGGAATAGTTAAAAACCTTAAAGTCACCTGTACTGTTAAAACTGTTGGCCCTGAGACAATTTTAAACAGAAAACACCAGTTCACTATCAGCAAATTCACCCAGGGATTCAAAACACCTTTAGGTCAAAGGACATCCCTCTATATTAAAAAAGTTCAACACACAAGATGCATCTAAAATATCAATAGCATTGCCAAAGTTACTCTTTATGGTAAATTATAATTTTTCGTTGTTTCTTTTCATGCTATCCTCCATATTTCCTCTTTGGACAAGCCCCATGTACTAAATAGTCCCGGTGTACTGGGTTCACTTCCTGATTCCTGTAAAAATCCAAATTGTTGGCTTCCAAAGCTTTATTATTGCTTTTATTTTTAATATGTTCAATATGCCTCACTCCCTCTATTGATGGTGGTGATGGACCTAAGCGTTCCCTCAGGAATGATGTCACTTTCTTATGCCGGTTCCCATGGGCCTGATTAGCCAGAGGCAGTTGGTGGTCATGGTTACTGGTTCTTACAGGGTAGACACGATCGTTAGCATAATAGCGTAAAATTTTTGGGATGAAAGTGCTTAACTCCATTGAATTTGTTACCTTATAAAGTGGTTGTTGAGTACTTCTGGCTGATTCTTCAAGTTTTTATGTTTTATTGACAAGGGTGCTAAACCAGGGAAGAATTTGTAGTTACACATCCATTTGTCTGGATTATGACTGAATGGCATAAAAGAAGTACTTTGCTTTAGGTGGAGAGGAAGACAAATCCAAAAAAAGTTATATTTACATTAGCACTTTGAAACATGTCCACATATCTCTCCCATAGCTTTGTTTAAACCAGTACTGTAGACAAACGTGCACTGTATAAACATTTGAGTACATTTTTCTGACCATCTCTCAGAAACATTATGATTCATAGAACATAGAAAATGTCTTTAATGCAACATGTATGGCGTATGTATATACAGTGATGACTTAAGTATAGGATTAATCATTTGAAAGTAGTTTTAAAGGAGGTCAAGGGAAATAAAAGAAAATTATGTATATATTTTTCTCGTGTAGGGGCTGCAGTTACTGAGATGTCCACTATCATGGAGCATTCACTCAACCAAGTACATCCTGCAGCAAAATCATCTACTCTTTTTAGCCTTCTTCAGTATAACCATAGACACTTAAGTGGACTCTGCGACCCCCCCCCGTCCCAATGCCAACAACCTTTACCTACTCTGTCCAAGCTTTCTTGTCCTCTTTAGGTCCTAACCTAACAGCAACAGTTGCAAACACCAGCCTGACAATTTGGACCACCACTAACATTATCCCTCGCTTTACATACTTTTTCTATTTCTTTTTGAACTTACTCCTGCCATTTATTTTGTTTGTAGCCACTGCTTCCAGCATCTAACTCAGGACATGTGTGTCCCAACTGAACTGGACAAAACCATAGTGGATTTAACACTCATCTATAGTGTTCCCGATTGTTTTAATTTTAGCACTTCAGTGCAGTTGTGCTCTGAAGATCCAAGTTCAACCCACTCTGTTCACCCTCGCTTTACTCTGCTCACTCTGATCCCCGACCCTATTCCTATTCCCACCCACCCCCACTTTCACTACTGATATACTCATCCCCTTTTACCACACCCCTTTCCCCACCCAACTTCCTCTCGTGTCATCCAATCAACAGTTATGCTCCCTCGTATTTTCTTTATCTGTTGTTTTCACCCATACACATTCTCAATATGCATCTCCCCAAACAATTTATTCCTACCTCCATCTTACTTCTTCTTCTGTCACCCTCCCTCATCATTTCCTCTGATGTAACCTCATACTATTGTACCCTTCCACACAGCTACAACTCACCTGTCTTAACCCAATCCCAAACCACTCATTCTTTAACACATTCTTACTTAATATCCCCCGCCATCTTTCCTCTCTCTGACATTATCATGTAGAGCTTCAAAATGTTTCAATTATCCCCCAACCCCTCTCAAAACAAAAGTCCTACTCCCCACACCCACACTTTATCCTTTGACAAACTAGCTATTGTAAACCTTTTATTATCTGGCGACATTCACCTTAGCCCTGGTCCCAACCACAACTCTCCACCCCCTATACCCCATCCCCAAACCTACAACACAGACCTTCCCATCCTCTTCCACCATACCCTATCTATTCTATTCATGAATATACAAAGCATCATGAACAAGATCTCTCTATTTCATTCCTGGATATCCGTACACATCCGTGACATTCTCTTCCTCTCTGAAACATGGCTTATGCCACATATAACCGACTCTGAATTTCTCCCCCTAGGCTACAATGTCATTCAACAAGACAAACTTCAGAAAAAAGGTGATGGTGTTGCTATTCTGTTCTCTAATCAGCTATCCCTCCACCCACTATCAATAATGCCCCCAAACTTCCACCCAGCAGAAGTACTCATTGTCTCCTGTAACCTGAACAATCACAAAAAAATAGCATTTGCCTCCATCTACATCCCCCCAGGAAAAAAAATCCCTATCCTGGAGCACTTTCTCTCCTAGATTTCTAAGACTCTCTCTTATGAAACTGTTATTGTAGGTGTTGTTAATATTTACTGGAATGGCCTCAATGTTGATTCCCCAAACACCTCTATCAACCTCTCTGTCTTCTCCCAACTAATTACATCTCCTACTAATATCAATAAACATACCAGTCATGGCTCTACACTTGACTGGGTCCTTATCTCTAGCTCCAGTTCTTATCACAACCCCTCATCCTTACCTTGACAGCCTAAGTGACCACTATCCCATCTTTGTAATAAGGCACACACATCAACTACACAAAACCCAGCAGTACAAAGAACACGGCAGTCCTCAAATTTTAATCCAGACACTTTCAACCACTCTCTTTCCATGATTAACTGGTCGTTCCTCCAAGACCTCCCGCTGGAGGAAGCCATCCAGGTGTTTACAAACATCATCTTAGCCACACTCAACATCCAAGCCCCCACCAGGAAAATATGAATCAAAACTCACTATGCCACCTGGTTAACACAAACTACTTGTGAACTTTTGAATAAAAGAGATAGTGCATGGAAACATTGAAAAAGACCAAAACCTATACTGACCTGCATTTGTCACCAACCAACCCTACCACTCTCACTACTGCCTAATCTTGAAAAGTCTGCAATGGCTGAAATTCCATCATCAAATCGTACTGTCCCAACTTCTCATGGCCCATTCCATAATTTATGATCCCACCACCTGCCCTTCTCTGTCCACCCTTATCCAGCCTCCCACTCCCAACCACACTCTCCGCAGTTCCCAACAACACCTTCTACAAGTGTACATGTCCCACAAAAACATTGGTAAATTCCTCTATAGCTACTATGTGGCTAACACTTGGAATAAGCTTCCTCTCAGTGTTAGACAAATCTCTAACACAATCTCCTTCGAAACTATACTAAAGGATACTCTCCATTTATCTTGGGCTTGCTCTTGTAATGATCCAGCATCAACTCCTACTCTTCCAATATTATGTTACTAACTTCTGTTGTATTGTCTCAGTCTCAAAAGTCTCCTACTCTATGAAACTTTGAACCTTATGATATTGAATTTACAAACTGTTACTTGACTTCTGGCTCATCGTACACCTACACAAACTATTAATGGTATTTTTCCTAATTATGCATATTGTAGTCTACTAGCACGTTGTCTCCTCTCACAATTAGACGCATCATAAATTTATTTTTCTTAGTGAAAATTTCATCTGTACATCTCTTAGTTTATGTATACAGTCAAAGAAATATCAGGAGATATATAGATCATACCATTGCTTAATTGCTTAAAGAGGGAAAGGAGAGGAGAGGTACACCGAAAATCTTATAATCAGTATAGAAATGCTTATCAGATAAATAAATGTACTAAGAAAGAAAAAAGGAGATCAAATGGCTGAAACAACAGATTTCAAGTATTGTGACTAAGGCTTGCATGAGTCACAAGGAATAATTTAAAACTTGCCTTGATCAAGCATGCTCAAAAACATTAGTGAGGTTGATAATGCATTGCACCATGGTAGTTATGTATAGATTATGATTACATTACTGGTTTAAGAAGAATTACTAGGCATGCCAAAGAGTTTAGGAATGCAAAGATCAAGACAAAAGACACATGCAGTCATTAGCATAATATAGCTGAATATGGAGCCAGGAGCAAATCAGCCCATACATGCATAGCAGACAAAACTTTTGAAGCCCCATGAGGGTGGTCTACTAAAAGGAAGGCTTAGAATAACAAAAAAATGACTACAAGGCACTTGCTTTGATGTCTGGTTTACCACAAATGGCAGTAGCCATATTAGATGCGTTGTAAGGAATAATGCAACTGCATACATCTCATTATGAAAGCCACTTGTGAAATTATATGAGGATTTTCATGAACTAATTTTGACCCTTAAGCAGAACTATGTTACAGGGGAGCAACGGTTCTCTAATTCAGTTCCCAGGTGGAGGTTCCTTCAGTGTGTCTGAACTCCATCTCCTCTATGACTCTGTTCCATCACATTCCAGATCATAGGGCAGCTGAACCCCAGCTCTTACATAACCCTAAATATGATAAAATAGTTATAGGACAAGCAATGAAACTAAATAATACATAAGGATTTTTGAATGCAGTATACAAATGTCAAGGCAGCCTGTTCATATATGCTTTCAGATCATTTTGTTTAACTGGTTCTGACTTGTACCTTTCAAGGGCCTTTAAAATGGACTTCCAAGCATAGTCTCTTTTAGAAGCATAGCTAGTTAATCACTTGGGCTTCAGTAATGGAGCACTGATGACACCATGGTAGAAAATGTGCACATATGCAGTATGCTTTCTTCATAAATCCAAACAAGAGTTTTGTAACAATGTACTACGTCATAGAGGAGAACAATAATCTGTGTTTCAGAAAGCAGTCGAATAAATCCTGCTGGTATTAGTAATAGGCAATTCAGGTACTTAGTTTTGTTCTAGGCTGCATTATTAAAAACTCACAAATGTTTATCTTCTATATTCAAATTCATTTAGAACCTGTAACAAAATGAAGTGCAAAAGTAAGTTTGTTGAAGAAATGGCACACTAAAAACAGTGGGGATTATAAATAATATCACTTCTAATGAACTTCCTGGGAAATGAAACACATATGCATGGATCTTTCCACCAGACGATTGTGGTGAACTAGGAGCCAAATCCTAGGACAAAGATCTCAGATTAACAGGCAGTCTGTATCCTTTTTCTAAAACGAGACTATGGATATGAGCAGCAGAAATGAAATCCTTGTGTGGGGTTAGTGGGCCCCATCTTTGGTATAAAGTAAGAAGCTTGTCAATCTGGGAGATCTTAGTGCAGAGCAGCTGCTGCTCAGAACAGCGAGGCATAACCTGAGGTGTGCTTGAAGTTGAGGAGCAGAGCATTTCAACAGTTTAGACAGAGCACTGGGTGTAGGAGATACCCACAGTCATCATCCTAAAGTCTGGGGTTTGACTCATAGTTGGCATATACTGACAGTGTTGAGTCTGATCATGTTTATTGACCTGACAGTGCTCCTAAATTTCCCCTGTAACAGGGACTTGGGGAAGGGATTCACCTGTTAACCAAACATATGAATGCAAAGCATAAAAATACTTCAGCATCTAAGCTCAGGGTGCAACACGTGACAGCATTACGCATCTCTGGTACAGATAGTGCAGTGTGTGCACAAGTGTATTCTTAAAATAAATTCTAAATAAATAATGACATACATTGGAGTTTCAGATTTCATATCCTTCAAAAAATGTATGTTAAAACAAACCCTGTTACCTTAGCAACTTTATAAGTTTATAAGAACTAGCTAACAACTTGGTTATATTCAACTGGACGTATAAGAGAATTTAAGTACCTTTATCTGCACTTTTTTTAAAAAAAAAATACAGTATTTAATTTGATTTAAGCTGTGTATGAAGGAGTGTTGAAGGAATACTGAAGTTATTCTGCTCTTCAGTTATTCCCACCCACCCTCCCTGTTTTTGTTTTGGTGTTAATCTTAGTGGCATTGAAACTGCCCTCCCCTCAGCCTGCCTCTGGGCCCATCTCATTTGCTCACTCAACTGAGTGCAGTGAGATCATATTCTGATTTCAGGCACTCCTACTGTGTACAAAGAGAGCATCTGGGAAACAGAAAAAAAAATTAAGCTTATTTCCTGCCTTTCTTGTTAAGTGGTATAGACTATTTGTAGGCTTCTGAGCCCCCAAGCCCTTCTGTGTTTGAGGGAAGCCTTCTAGCTTGTTTTTTTTCTTATAACTAGCCAGTTTTCTAGTTTCAGCACTTAAATCTGTTTCTTTGATCTCAGCACTTGTTCAGATAAAAAAAAAAAAAAAAAAAATTTCATCTGCTTTCACTGTACTTGTGTTTCTACCTACTTCATTTTACTTTTGCATCATCTTAAAAATACTCAATTGTATTTATTACTGCTTGGTGTAACTCATTCTAAGCCTTTTGGTTTAAACACTTGGGCTTTGGACCAGTTAGTTGTTTGGAACTGAGAGGGTTTGTGGTCTGCACTGTTGTGGCAGAACAGGTAGCTTACATCCTTCTAGGTTGAGAACTGCTGATTGAGGGCTCAGTGTCTGTTATTCTAAAAGTGTATTAATTCTGGTTTAAGCACTTGGGCTTTCAAGCCAGTTATTTTACATTAAGAGGGTTCGTGGTCTGCACTCTTGTGGGAGGAGAGGCTGGACTCTGCCCTTCTGAGCTGGGAATTTCTGGTTAAAGGCTTATAGTGCATGCATATCTGAACTGTTTCTTACTGAAGTTGGTGCGCCTTGTTTGCTGTGGCATAGACTGGATTCGGGCCTGCTGGATCTAGCTTTGTTTGTGTAACTTGAGCACTAATCCAGACATTCTCTAAAGTATTCAATGGTATTTATTACTGCTTGGTTGTAACTTGATTAAAGTGTAGCTATCATTCTAAGTCTTTTGGATTAAGCACTTGGGCTTCAGACCAGTTGTTTTACATTAGGAAGGTTTGTGGCAAGCACTGTGGTGGCAGGACAGGTAGCTTTCATCCTTCTAAGTTGGGAACTGCTGATTGAGAGCCCAGTGTCCAAGTGTATTAGTTCTGGTTTAGGCACTTGGGCTTCAGGCCAGTTATTTTACATTAAGAATGTTCGTGGTCTGCACTCTTGTGGGAGAAGAGGCTGGACTCTGCCCTTCTGAGCTGGGAATTTCTGGTTAGAGGTTTATAGTGCCTGAATATTTGAACTGTATCTTACTGAAATTGGTACACCTTGTTTGCTCTAGCATAGACTAGATCCAGGCCTGCTGAATCTAGCTTTGTTTATATGCTTGTTGTTTGTTTGCTTGTTATTTTCCTGGAACGCTAATTCCACCTAATACGCAACTTCTCAGCGCTTCTGTGGATCACTAGTGATATCTGCATTGCTTACTGTACTTATTTCCTTGTTTCACTTGAAAGAAAGTTACTGTTTGTCGTTTTTGCATTTAGTTACTTGTAACACATTGCACTCAAGTTACCTGCCACTTGCTCACTAAAGCAATTATATAAGTCAGCACTAAAAATTAAAAGCACTACACCCTCACTCCCCACTGGCCCTTGTTTTCAGTTAAGGATTTCCCAATATTATTCTAGCATGTCCAAAGGTCAGTTGTCAATCTCCTCTCCGGTCCAGCTGGTGAATCTGGGAATCTTGAGGCAATGTTATAACTGCCTCATGTACACAGACAACCCTCTCCTCCTCCCACATAACACAAATACTTGTAGAGATGCATCTATTTAGCCAAACTGGAGGCTGAGCTCTCTCAACTCAGGACTGGCAAGACCAGACAGGAGGAGAAGGCAACTACACACACCACAAAACCAGCCTCACATAATGCTACCACTCCACTGAATCAAACACATAAACACACAAAGACATACTCGAAGGCTCTGAGTAAAAATTACCTAAACAGCAGAGGCCTCCAAAGCAGACACCCAAACAACTGCTACCTCAAGACACCCCACAAGCAACACATAAACCACAAAAGCAGTGTGCAAAGCAGTCACAGCCCTTAAGGCCAAATACAACACCAAACATACTTGTCATAGGTGACTCCATAGTCAGACACACTGACGTCCCACTCACCAGGCTGAACAAGGAGAGGGTCACAGTAAGCTGCCTATCGGGTGCTAGAATCCGCCACATAACACAAGCACCCGGGTCACTCCACGGCAAGTACAAATATGACACAGTCATTGTCCATGCTGGTGTGAATGACCTGAGACGCACCTCCCTGGACTACATGAAAAGAGACATAGAGGAGCTCTCTGATTATGTAGCCCAGGCAGGTATGACCCTAACCCTGAGCAGTATCCTTCCTTCACCAAGAATGATGCCACAATATAGAGACAAGATGATCAGCTTTAACAATTGGCTTAATGTCTGGTGTCATTCAAAGGGGATCCAGTGTCTGTCTGCCTGGGATGACATGCTTGACAAGCCACGCTGCTTCGCAAGGGACGGCTTGCACCTGTCACCCTGGGATTCCGGATATTGGCTAAGGCTCTTGCCACCCCATAGTGCCTTTTTAGGCAAGGCTCAAATTCTAAACCTACCACCCTAGAAAACAAAAATGGGAAGAAACTGAGGGTAATGCTGCTCAATGCCAGAAGTCTAAATCTCAAAATGCACGCACTCGAGGCCCTTCTCAGTATGGAGAACATCGATGTCTGTGCTGTAACTGAAACCTGGTTCAAGGCTCCTGAGAGCACCCCGGCACTATTAGGTTTTACCTCATATCATGTGTTCCGGCCACAAAACCTGGACCACACCACAAAAGGAGGGGGTGTATCCATATTCATAAAGGATACCCACACCTCCAGGTTGGTGGCAACGCATGAAGCTTCGGAAACCATCCAGGTGCAACTAACCATAGGCAAAACTGCTCTACAAATTGTAGCATGCTACAGGCCACCCTCTCAAACTCAGGAACCCCACACAGCCTTCCTGAAGACACTGGAGGGTATAAATGTATCTCCAAACACCATCATATTGGGTGACTTCAACTACCCGAATATAGACTGGGAACATTACTCAAGCCCTAACTTTCTAGCCCAACGGTTCCTGGAGTTCATAAATTCAAATGCCATGGAACAGCTAGTCACTGTTCCCACGAGAGGAGAAAATATACTAGATCTCATTGTCACAAACATGGGGACAAAATGCTCCACACCGGAAGTATATCCCTCATTGGTGAGATCTGATCATAAACTAAACTCACTGGAAATCCACATCCCGCCCCACACCAAACAAAAAAGACCATAGTGAAGAACTTCTCTAAAGCAAACTTCACACTACTCAAGACTGGTGTGGTATCCTTCAAGGCCCCTGAGCCAGTGGAAACCACAACCCAAGCTGCGGAAGCCCTTACAAATGCCTTCTATGAACACCTCCAGGACTGCATGGATCAGGCAATCTCAAATAAAACCAAGACTCTTTCCACAAAGGGCAAACATCCAGTCTGGTAGACCCCAGCCATTAACAAACTTTACAATAAGAGGAGAAAGCTATTACATGATAGAACAAAATCCATAAAAGGGGAAGTCACCCCTGATCATTATTAGTAAAAAAAATACGAGCACTCATAAAATCAACTAAGGCCAATTTTGAGAGAAAAATTGCCATGGATTCAAAGGACAATCATAAGGCCTTTTTCAGCTATGTTAGGAACCTGGGTGGAAACTCCCAGATATGCTCTGAATTAGTCCAAAATGATACAAAAATCACTGAACCCACAGACATTGCCAACATACTGGCAGACAGGTTCAGTGCAAACTTCACCCCCCTCTCCCCCCCCAAAGGAGAGATAACTATCCCAGCCGAGTGTAGCCTCCCGGACATCTCAAATGCGCAGGTGAAAGCTGCTCTCTCTAAAGCTAAAAACACAGCATCAATGGGACCGGATGGTGTCCCCGGCTGTGTGCTACATGAGCTAAATGAGGAATTAAACCCGCACATAAGGCAGCTGTTTAATCTCAGCCTTACCACAGGATAAGTGCCCAAGGAGTGGCGT
This sequence comes from Protopterus annectens, assembly GCF_019279795.1. Lineage (NCBI taxonomy): Eukaryota > Metazoa > Chordata > Ceratodontiformes > Protopteridae > Protopterus > Protopterus annectens. Next base: position 279,102,245 of record NC_056749.1, read on the forward strand.
ACGGCAACTGTGGTCCCACTCCACAAAGGCGGCGCCTCTACAGACCCTGGTAATTAACGCCCCATAAGCTTAACAAGTCTAGTCTGCAAAGCTATGGAGAGGATCATAATGGAGCTCATAAACAAAGATATAGGGGACTTGCAGACATTGGACCCGACCCAGTTTGGCTTTGTCAAGGGAAGATCATGCCTTTTGAACTTGGTCGACTTCTTTGAAACAGTCACCAAGGCCATTGATGAGGGAAAGGCAGTCCATACAGCCTACCTTGACCTTGCAAAGGCTTTCGACACAATACCCCACTCGGTATTGTAGAAAAACTTACCAGCTTAAATGTAAACCCATATGTCACAAGATGGGTTGCAAACTGGCTTAAGGACAGAACCCACAGGGTTAGAGTTGCTGGCGCTATGTCAGACTCCAAGCCGGTCACAAGTGGTGTCCCACAGGGCTCGGTCCTTGGCCCCTATTGTTTGGCATCTACTTCTCAGAAGTACAGGCCAACATGGGAGGACTTTGACAAAGTTTGCAGACGACTGCAAACTGGGCCATAGTGGAAAGTGCATCGGACACGGATATCCTTCAGAAGGGACTCACGGAAACAGATAGCTGGTGCCAGAGCCATGGCCTGAAGTTAAACGCCAAAAATGTATAGTCATACCCTTCGGGAAAAACAAGGTAACCCCAAGCTACCATATAGGTGGCAATCCACTAAGCACAGAAGAGGTTATCAGGGACCTGGGGACCCAGGTTGACAGTGGCCTTTCTTTTGACACTCACATTGCTAAAGTGGTTAGAAAGACCTTCTACATTGCCCACCTGATCATGAAGGGATTCACATCCAGATCTAGTGAGGTCATTGTTCCCCTGTACTCTTCACTTATCAGACCAATGATCGAGTACAATGCCCCATTCGGGATGTATCTCACCCGACATCTGCAGCAATTGGAGAGACCCCAAAAGTTCCTCACCAAAAGGATAAAGGGACTCCAAAATCTGTCATATGCTGCCAGATTGAAGAAACTCCAGCTCTATTCAGTCGCATACCGTCTGCTCAGAGGTGACATGTGCCTGACATACAAGGCCATGTCCAACCCGGAATTAATGGACATGCTCCACCTCAAAAAATCCAAATCCACCAAAACCACTAGAGCTAGCGACTTAAACCTTAGCACGAATATAAATAGGACATGCTGGAGGGATAGATTTATCACTCAGAGACTCCCTATGCTGTGGAATAGAATCCCGGTCCATGTGAGGCAGAGCACCTCGCTGACTCTGTTCAAGAGAAATCTAGACCTGTGGATGGGAGATCGTAGGTTTACCCCGGGAATCATCTCTGTGTCACTGCTGGACAGAGGCACAAAAAACTAATGGGCACAGTATTTTTTCATATAAGGGGTGGCGTAAGCCACAAAAATTTGGGCTAGGCTTATAAATGCCTTAGGGCAGATAGCCTAGTATAAACCTATGAACCTATGAACCTATAAGAGCAATATTTAAAATATGTCCCTATTTTTGGGCCTTTGTCCCCCTCCCCCATTTTGGCAGGCTTTGTCCAGATTTCTTGCACTAAGAGGTTGAAGGGTGAGGGCCTCATCCTCTCAAAACCCTCAGCATGAGAGGCAATACACCACCCACCTTATTTAGATATTACAACTCTATAGTCATGCAACTACAGCAAAACTTAAACTACAATTTAAATGCTACAGTCAACAAAACAAAAACTGACTATAGCACAAATTGACATAAAAGTGAATCAGTGAAACAAGTCTCTAAAAAGAGAAATTTAACTAACATCGGGGTTATTATTTAGACTTGCACACACATTTAAATATATATATATATAATTAATATATATTTAAGCTTGTTTCCTGCCTTTCCTGTTAAGTGGTATAGACTATTTGTAGGCTTCTGAGCCCCAAAGCCCTTCTGTTTTGGAGGGAAGCCTTCTACCTTAGTTTTTTTTTTTCTTATAACTAGCCAGTTTTCTAGTTTCAGCACTCAAATCTGTTTCTTTGATCTCAGCACTTGTTCAGAAAAAAAAAAAAAAATTCATCTGCTTTTACTGTACTTGTGTTTCTACCTACTTTTTTACTTTTGCATCATCTTAAAAGTACTCAATTGTATTTATTACTGCTTGGTGTAACTCATTCTAAGCCTTTTGGTTTAAACACTTGGGCTTCAGACCAGTTGTTTTGCACTGAGAGGGTTTGTGGTCTGCACTGTAGTGGCAGAACAGGTAGCTTACATCCTTCTAGGTTGGGAACTGCTGATTGAGGGCTCAGTGTCTGTTATTCTAAAAGTGTATTAATTCTGGTTTAAGCACTTGGGCTTTCAGGCCAGTTATTTTACATTAAGAGGGTTCGTGGTCTGCACTCTTGTGGGAGGAGAAGCTGGACTTTGCCCTTCTGAGCTGGGAATTTCTGGTTGAAGGCTTATAGTGCATGCATATCTGAACTGCTTCTTACTGAAGTTGGTGCGCCTTGTTTGCTGTGGCATAGACTGGATTCGGGCCTGCTGGATCTAGCTTTGTTTGTGTAACTTGAGCACTAATCCAGGCATTCTCTAAAGTATTCAATTGTATTTATTACTGCTTGGTAGTAACTTGATTAAAGTGTAGCTATCATTCTAAGTCTTTTGGATTAAGCACTTGGGCTTCAGACCAGTTGTTTTACATTAGGAAGGTTTGTGGCATGCACTGTGGTGGCAGGACAGGTAGCTTACATCCTTCTAAGTTGGGAACTGCTGAATGAGAGCCCAGTGTCTGTTATTCGTAAAGTGTATTAGTTCTGGTTTAAGCACTTGGGATTCAGGCCAGTTATTTTACATTAAGAAGGTTTGTGGTCTGCACTCTTGTGGGAGAAGAGGCTGGACTCTGCCCTTCTGAGCTGGAATTTCTGGTTAAAGGTTTATAGTGCCTGAATATTTGAACTGTATCTTACTGAAATTGGTACACCTTGTTTGCTGTAGCATAGACTAGATCCATGCCTGCTGAATCTAGCTTTGTTTATATGCTTGTTGTTTGCTTGTTATTTTCCTGGAACGCTAATTCCACCTAATACGCAGCTTCTCAGCGCTTCTGTGGATCACTAGTGATATCTGCATTGCTTACTGTACTTATTTCCTTGTTTCACTTGAAAGAAAGTTACTGTTTGTCGTTTTTGCATTTAAGTTACCTGTAACACATTGCACTTAAGTTACCTGGCACTTGCTCACTAAAGCAATTATATAAGTCAGCACAAAAAATTAAAAGCACTACACCCTCACTCCCCACTGGCCCTGGTTTTCAATTATTAAGGAATTCCCAATATTATTCTAGCATGTCCAAAGGTCAGTTGTCAATCTCCTCCTCGGTCCAGCTGGTGAATCTGGGAATCTTGAGGCAATGTTACAACTGCCTCATGTACACAGACAACCCTCTCCTCCTCCCAACAAATTCCAACACATGTGAGGGATGCAACCATATAGCCAAACTGGAGGCTAAGCTCTCTCAACTCAGTACTGGCATAACCAGTCAGGAGGAGAAGGAAACCACACTCACTACAATTCTAGTCTCACATAGACCTACCACGACAGCAAACCAAACACATAATCACACAAAAACATACTCGGAGGCTCTAAATAAAGATCTGCCGAAGCAGCAGAGACCTCCAAAGCAGACACCCAAGCAGCCGCTACCCCAAAACAAAACACGTGCAACACATATCTCACAAAGCCAGTGTGCTGAACAGTCACAGCCCTTAAGACTAAACAACACACCTAATACACTTGTAATAGGTGTCTCTATCGTCAGGCACACTGACGTCCCGCTCACCAGACTGAACAAGGAGAGGATCACGGTGAGCAGCCTGTCGGGCGCTAGGATCCACCACATAACACAAGCACTCAGGTCACTCCAAGGCAAGTACAAATATGACACAGTCATTGTCCATGCTGGTGTGAATGACCTGAGACGTACCTCCCTGGACTACATGAAAAGAGACATAAAGGAGCTCTCTGAGCATGTAGCCCAGGCCGGTATGACCCTGACCTTGAGTAGCATCTTACCCTCACCAAGAATGATGCCACAATATGAAGACAAGATGATCAATTTCAACAATTGGCTTAAGTACTGGTGTCATTCAAAGGGGATCCAATGCCTGTCAGCTTGGGATGATATGCTCGACAAGCCACGATGCTTCGCTAGGGACGGCTTGCACCTGTCACCCCTGGGCTTTCGGATATTGGCAAAGGCTCTTGCTACCCCATAGTGCCTTTTTAGGCAAGGCTCAAAGACAAACCCACCTCCATAGGTATCACAAGGGATAAGAAACTAAGAGTAATGCTACTCAACGCCAGAAGTCTAAACCTCAAGATGCACACTCGAAACTCTCCTTAGCATGGAGAACATCGATATCTGTGCAGTAACAGAAACCTGGTTCAGGGCTCCCGAGAGCACCACAGCACTACCAGGTTATACCTCATACCATGCTTTTCAGCCCCAAAACTTG